>NC_031799.1:23843616-24107651 GCF_001522545.3 Parus major
TTATTTTATCTTATTTTATCTTATTTTATCTTATTTTATCTTATTTCTCAAGTCTCAGGAGCGTTTCTCCACCTCTGATGCTTTACCCTCCTCTTTCTTTTCTACTTTTTTTACAGTAGTTCAAGACACAGAAATATCTGTCTTGGTCTGATTCTCAGTAGTTTCTGCACTGATACCAGTGAAGTAATATCATTATATGACAGATATATAAAACATATATATTATATATGTGATACATGTTATATGTATATAAGGGATATATAGAGATATAGATTTATAGATATATAGATATGTGATGATCTCCAGTGAAGAAGGCAGCTTCCCCTCTGCTAACAATTATGTTATGGTTATATTTCATTGCTTTTTGGGTATTTTTTTCAATTTCCTGAGCACGACATGGTAATGTCAACTAGCGTGTGGGCAAAGTGGTTCAGAAGAGGTGGGAACAGAAAGCAGATAGAACATATGCAGGACAGAAGTTGCTGTTGCTGGTTTTAAAGTTTTTTTTGGTAATTAGGGTATTAAATTCCTTTGACTCTGGCTACAAAAGCCACAAAGTTAGATTACATTAAAAGGTTTCACACCATGTGAAAAACTGAAACTCAGAATTTTTCTGGGCATCAGGTCAACCATATGGCCACATGTCTGGGGAGAGCACAAAATGCTCTACAGCTTTCCTACTTTACTCCTGAGTCTAGGGGCAAACATTAGACAACATGGAACTTGATTAGGGAAGCAAGCTTCACATTTCTGCAGCACACAGACAAAACCATACCAAATCAAATCACTACCCATTTGCACACTCAGTCTTTGCCTTCTGAAGAAAGCCAGCTGTGTGATCCCTGAGGGCAGCAATGTTAAAAGGAAGGAATTTTCATCATTCATCAGGTTTCTTCTCTGCAGAAACTGGTTGGTCAGGTCTCTTCTTCCCCCAGGTCTTTCCCAGCCCTGGAGGAGAGACTGCCCTATAAATGTGTAGGGTTTATGTGGTGTGCTTTGGGGTTGACAAACAAAGCTCATTAATCCTGTTGTAATCTATAAATCCCATGCAGCTCAGCAGAAAAGAACAAAGCTGGTGACTCTCCTGGACTGGTGTATTTGGCAGACAAGCAGGGCGGTCAACACCAAGCCTGTTTGTGGTTTTTGTCTCTTACTGCTGTATTCTGTTGACTCTAACAATCTGATCAGACAAACATTCTCATTAACTACTGCTAAAAGAAAAAAAGAGGAGTCAAGCCTGATATGGCAAGCAGCCAATGTAGTTTGTAGAGAGGCAGCTTATTTGGAAGATGAAAGCTTTTCCCGCAGCCTTTTTTTCCTAAAGTGGGGAATACTCAAAGACCTTCACACTTAATTGATGTTCACTTTTTCTAAAAAGACAGCAGGACAGGAAAAACCCATGTTTTATCAGTTCTTTTTTTTCTCTGTGGTGTCTGTGTCCCTCATCATCAGGAGACTGGTGCAGAGTTTTCCAGTGCTGAGTATCTGTGCAAATCTTGCTTTTTTTTTCCTCCTCTCTCTGGGTAGGGATCTGGGAAACAGATCTTGAACTTAAATTATTGTTATTTTATATATGTTACTTGATCTCTGTGTGCATCTAGTCTAACTACCTCTAAGTTAAATGAAAAATAACTTTTCTCATACAATAGAACTCCTTGCCTGCTTTTCTAACTAACTCTTGCAGTAAAGTGCAGCAGTTGGGAAATAATCAGCTTCAAAAGGCAGACATCTATCACCTGCAGCAAAAAGGGGACCCATTAGGTGTGAGCAGCAGGGTGCTATAGCTGTTGAGATCAGGCAAGACAGAGACACAAGATCAAACACAAAGCTGGAATACACAAGCGTGGTGGTGGCTGTGAGAGTCGTGAAGCAGACCTGTTGAGTTTAATGAAGAGGCCCTCACTGAACTTGATGGAAACAAGATCCAGACAACAAGGGCAAGAAGAAAGCACTAGTACAAAAGTGACTAAAAACACCTTTAAGATGCATGTGAAACTGATGAAATCGAATTTTCCTCTGAAATATTTGTTCTTGGATGGCAGGACTGTGAGTTTTGGTGGCTGCACTGCGGCAGAGAGGAGCAGTGTGTGCTCTGCAGCAGCACCATCAGATGGGTGCCTTGCCCTGGTGCACCACCAGCACAGCAGCCACAGGGCTGGCACTGCATGGTCACCTGCACCACACCCAGCTTGTACAGCACTCCAGACACCTGGCTGCAGAGCTCCTCTACCTCATTTCAAGCACCAACATTCATAAAGAGCATCCGTGGAGAAATTGCCTCTGAGTGTGGATACAGACTCTCCCTCAGCTCATCACCGCAGGAGTTTGGGAAGGGGATGGTGCTGGTGCCAGGCAAGCCAGGCCTTGAGGCAGAGTGACAGGCTAAGGCTATTCTTCTCATAGGGTGCAGTGCACAGTACCGATGCACAACGCCATGCACCTTTATTGTTTGTGTATAAGGACTTGTGTCTGAACTGAAGAAATGATCCTTTGATTTCAATAGGATACTGTCAGTGTTGCCTTTCCAAGGAATGTTTATGTTCAGCTGGGACTTTGCCAAAGCATGTTTTAAGCACTATTGCAGACTTCTGCTTTGTTAAATCGCTGTCTATAAGTTGTTTTAGTATTAGAACTTAAATGTACTTCTCTTTGAAAGGCATATATATACTGAGGTGCTGCAGCTCATCACTGTTGGTTGGAAAATTCTTTCTAGTCTAGATAAAACACCTTTCTACTTTTTTCCATTTATCTGATATTCACCTGGCATTTCTTAGCTTCAGGCTGGGAAATATTTTCTTTCAAATTCCAAATATGAAACCTCAAATTCACAATTAGAAGGTCAAAGTCAACTGGCTGGATAATTTAACATTTCGTTTTGTTGGTGAAACAGTAGTTGCTAGATAGCCCTCTGGGAGGGATTGGGTTCAGAGAAAGGTGAAACCAGTATCTGGAAGACAGTATTAATGATAGGAGGTGGCTAGCAAAGGAAACTGGAGAAGGGTTGGTATGCAGTAATAATGGGAGATATGGACAAAACTTTGTGGTCTACATATAATGCCTTTTGCTCTTAGAAACATGGATGGGAAATGTCATAATGCCTGGTTTGGAATGCAAATGAAAGCAGACCAAGAAAGTGTTTGTGAATCTGTAATTGCCTTATCGTATGGCTGTTAGGTTGTAATAAAACTCTAACTCTGCTGTGATGTTGTGGTTTAACCACAGCCAAAATTCTTCTACTGTGAAAAACCTTAGCCCTGCTCCAGCCAAAACCAGTAGAAGTACGCTTTGCTTCCTATTACCAGACCTTACTTTTGTTGGTCCAGCTATGATCCTTTCAGTCTGGGACCCACTATTTTCTATTTGCTGCAATGCCATTTTTCTTATTCACAGACTGTGTTTTCTTTGATCACAAATTCTGGGTTCCTCTGAAGAAAAACTTGACATGCTTGAGAACTGCTCCTGCTGTGGGCAGTACAACCTGCCCATACGGACTAAGCACACAGAGCACACAGAGTGCTTTCTGCCCTGTGTCTCTCATATCACACAGGTCTCCTCCAACCCAAAGCACACACGTGGTGCTTGTCAGTGCTATTGGAACCTGCTGTGTTCTACCCCAGAGCTGACTGCTTGTAACTGACATTTTTCTTATAGGGGCAAAATTATATGAGTTTATTTAACTGGGTATTTTTTCCCACATCAATTTCTATCTCCTGTGCCATGTGCCTGACATGACTGGAAGTAGATGAGAGGAATTACTTTACAATTATACAGCACGTTGTGAAAGAAATGCATATAGTCCTTTTAGGTGGCTTGCTCTCTTACATAACACTGCACTGTGTATTGCAAATACATAACTTAGTTTTGACCTTATTAGTAGCTTAGTTTTGTGTTCAGACAAATAAAATCCTTCTTAAGCATCTGCAAAAGCAATGCATAAATTGTTAAATATTTGGGTTTCCAACTGTCTTTACAAATATACTGAATATTTCAACTGTCTTGTGACGTTATTGCAATTGCCTTTCATTGGACTCAGCAGAATGTATCTGGTCCAGACTTACAGCAGCTTAATATTAAAACGTCTTTGTGACAACACTGTGATTTGCTGACTTTATAAATTATTAAGGCATCTGGGTTCAGGAATATATTACAGAGACAGCTTTGAAAGCCTTTGCCATTAGCAATATTGTGACAAAATAATCTGGGAACTTCGGTACCTTGTGGAACACAGCTTGCTTGGGGAACCCAAATGTGTCCAGTAGCTGAACTGCAGTGAAACCCTGAAACACTTCCAGGAATGGGGTATGGAAGTGATGTGAGGTTTCCAGATTTGTGCACCAAATCTGGAATGCTAGATTTGCAGAGTGCTAGCAGAGGGTAGTTCATTAAATCTTTAGGAGAGATTTGCTACTTCCAGCCCCTTGGCCTCTGAGGGGCACAGGCTCACCCAAGCCTTCTGCTCTGGCCAGCTGCTCCCCAGGGCTAAGGGGAGCTGAGAGCCTCCAGATCCTGAGGAGATGAGAGGGCATTCCCAAAGTGTGGAGATATGCAAGATAAGGAAGGACACACAGCAGTATCCAGGAAAAGGGACACAGAGGGCAGCTCCCTAGCTGGACTTCCTGCACTTCTGGAGTGGTACAAGGTCTTCTGATATTTAAACTATGACTTGCAGCAGGATGTGTGTGCAAGAATGAGTCATTGGCAGCATCCAAGCAGGAGTAAGATTTCTCAACAGACCACAGCTGTTCTGAAGAGATTTGGATTTAAATCAGAGCAGAGGAACTTATGCCAAGCAGCAAACTGCTACTGGCTTGGCAGCAGTTATACTTTGCAGTGTCTCCCATGCCAATTTTCAGCCACTGGAGGTCTGTGCCAGGTGTTGTAAATGCCAAAAGAGACCCAGCAGCACATCTTCTTCTGGGCTATGGTCAAGCCTTCCTGTAGATGAAAACTGTTTTGTCTGTTAAGGTGTCTGAAGGCAATTATAAGCACCTAAGCAAAAACTGGTACAGATCGCAAGAGAAAGATTCTGAGGTGGAAAATATCAAATGTTCTATTTTTTGTTTTATATTTTTAAACATGATTCCATTAGTATACTGATTAAATGCCACATTAGCTATTCAGTTCCAATATTAAAATTATAATTTTATCTAGATTAACTATGGAAGCTATTTAATTTCTATATTTAGTATCTCTTCCCTGTCACACAATGCAGAAGGGATTGTAGATGTGATGTGCAAGTTCAATTTCCATCTTGCTCTCTTACAACTGGGCTATGTTTTGGAATGGTGCATGTAGTCAAGAAATAAATCAGTGCAATGGAAAGGGAATAGATTTTTTCCTTCTATATTTTTTAAAAAATGAAGTTCTATGATATTTTAATAAAACGGGCTGAATACCAGGAGGCTTGGAAAAGGATATGACAGTGAGAGTGTCTGTTCACTGAAGGGCTAGGAAAATGGAGGAGGAAGTGCAAGTGAGAGATCATATACAATCAGACAAAAAATCCCCCAGAAAACAGAAAGCCAGTCAGATGCAGAAAGCATATTTTGTACTTTGGAGAGAAATGTTTCAATATAAGTACTATCTGGAGAGTTATGAAAATCCCTCTGAACTGTGTAGTGTAGCAGGTTTCCTATTTGTAGTAAAGAGATTTGTGGCTTTTTTAAATAAGATTATTTAGTATATTCTTATTGTTTCTGATTTCCTCAGAGGTGATATTGGAAGATGCTTCACTGCTCAGCTGTCCAAACAAATGCTCTACTTGTCCTGTATCCAAAACGCAACTACTGGTTCACAGTGGATCATCACTAATGTTAAGAGGTATATCCAGTGTCTAACACTAAAGGACAAGGTTCCTGGGTCTATTCTCATTTTCTTTATGACTTGAACTAAACCCTGTTGAAGTCACTGAGGTCCTATGACATCAATAGAAATAAAAAATACAGGTCAGTTAACCTCGCCTTGATTCCTGGGATGGTGATAGGACAGATAGCCCTGGAAACCATTTTCAAGTACATGAGGAATGAGAGAATCATCAGGAGTGCTCAGAATGGATTCACCAAGGGAGTATTTACAAATTGAAACAAATTGATTCAATATTCTTCCTGAATGTTAGAAAACACATATTTTCTGTGAAAGTAAATGGACAGTAAACACATATTTACTGTGAAAGTGAGCACTGCCAGAGGTTGCCCAGAGAGTTTATGGAGTCTCCATTCTTGGAGATACTGAATTGCCATCTGAATGTGGTCCTGACCTCCTGGCTATAGGCGGCTGTGTTTGAGCAGAGAGCATGGGCAAGATGGCTCAAAAGGCCCCTCCCAATCCCAGCTATGCTGTCAATCCACCATAGGTAAAAGCCAACATGTCAGCATCTTAACATATTAATTTTTAAAATAAACATGTTACCCACATTGTGAGTTGTCGTGAGATTAGGAGTACTAAAATTCAGATAATCTATTCTGTGAGCTTTATTAGCATTAAACCAAGATGTCAGTGTGAGATTAAGCCCTGTTGACATTTACATGACTATGCTTCGTTCCTTTCAGGTCATCTTTGACAACTGTTAGGCAGTGTCTACAACTTTCTGGGAATGGGTGTGGTGGATGTCTAATAGGTGTAGTTCTTCTGAGTGAATTGCCTCATAAATGTGCTCATGTGTGGCTGGCTCTGACAGTCTCTTCTGATTTTACACTCTTCTGTGATCTCTCTGAAGAGGGAGGAGGATCCTTGTATCCTTGCCCCCAGTACAGTCATATATGAGCTCAATGTCCTCTACTGAAAAAGGTGACATGCCCCTTCTAGGAAACACATCCATAGCTGTGATGGCCAGACAGAATGACCTAGGGGACAGATATCTTTGAGAACCCAGTATTTCAGCATTATTCCATAAGACAGGAGGAAGAGGTAGGTAGTCAGCCTTCAAAAATGAGTCGGAACAAGGAACCAACTGTCAGGAGCTGGACACTACAAACTTAGATATATTTTGGGACTTACTGTTGAGATGACATTTGCTGATGTTCTGATTCACTGGCCTACTATTTCAGACACAGAGAAACTACATGCATGGAGACATCAGAAGCATTTGAGGGATTTATGGTCAGAACATAAGGTTTGCTGGAAGTCAGAAGGGCTTCCGTCTCTAAATCTTTCATCTGGCTTTAAAATTCAATCCTGAAAGCTGTAAATGGCCAGGGTAAAAGGAATTAGCTTCTTGGCAATTGTATTAGAAGGCCTGCTACTCTGCTACTAAGAGGGAAAAATGACATTGTTTGTCTGGATGTTTCGCCTCTGTTAGTTTTTTAGATTATTTTAATTCATTCAATCTCTCTTCATCTAAAGTATGTGCAGAAGATGTTCTTGAGCACAGACAGCACAGCTGTGCTTCCTGAGCCTGGATACGTCCAATGTGATTGCAATGACCTTTTAATCACAATTTAACTGAATAAGCTTCATAAAGAGGTAAGTAATAACAAAACTTTAAGTCCATTTGAAATAGAGATAATACTCAATTATTGCAAAACATTTAACAGAAGTCCTCTTTTGTAGTCTTTGGCAATGAACAATTTTCACTATCTTGCAAGAATTACAATTTAGACACTGGGACAGGCTAACCTCTATTGAATGATTACTCAAATCTTGAGTACATTAAAAAATTAATTTTGAAACTGCAAAGAGGCAGAAAATGAGTCAAATGCCTTTAAAAATTTTATGTCAAGTTTCTAGGGAAATGAACTCTCTTCATAAAGGAGAGTTTTTTAATAAAAAAATGCAATGAAGACCTGTGATGCAAGTCATGTGATAGAAAATAGATTGGCATAATTAAACTTGTCCAACAATTGCAGCAGGGTAAAGGTTTAACAGTCAACTCATAACAAGGGCTGAAGGTGACCATCAAAAAAATTCTAGGAAGGAGGGGAGGAAAGAGGAGGGAGGATGGATTACAGATGATTGTACAGATTAGTACAATTAACTATTAGAACAACCTAGTGTAATAATTTTCTCTCCCTGTGGAATTTTTTATGCTCTTCTGTGGGCTTCAAATGAGATGGGCAACACTTTGAAAAATATGCTATAATTTAGTGAAGAATTTTTGTGTTGCTAGTGATTTGTGGGACCTTGTATTGTAGAAGAGATCATATAATAATTTTTGAATCTGTTCTTTTCATTGAAATTTAGGGTAAGAGTTTAAAAATTAATAATTAAGTCTCCTTTTTCTTGGGTCCAGCACAAAAGTTTCTCTGGTATGGTCACCTGACATAAGTTTTGCCATGAAGGCAAAAGACAAAGATTAATTTTTTTAAAGAACTTTTCTATTGAGAGTTTGGATGGCTTTCTGGCATTAGATGAGAAGACAGGAAATTTCAAATTAAATTTTGGAGGCAGATGCAGAGGAAAACACAGAAAAAGGAATGCATGAACCATTATGATATGGCTGACTGGATCTCGTATGTTCGTGGGAGAGTTTTTCCTGCCAATTTTCTTCTGTGTAAGAAAATCAAAGCCCAAAGGAAAGCATATCTGGGCTTTTAATTCTCTACATAGGTGAAAATGTCTTGGGATGTTCCACTTAAAAATGTAAACATTTTTCTAACACTTTGAGACTTTTCTGCTATCATTTATACTATATTTAGTATAAAGAAATGTTTGATAAATTAAAAAGGTAACCCTACAGTTAACTTGAAAGAAAGTTGAGTTAGGATGAATTTTGCTTGTAGAGTCACTATATTTAGGACTGAGTCTTTTACCACAGTGAAGGTCATTCTCTCTATTGATTTTTTAAGAGCATGGCTTAATGGCTGACTCACATGCAAAATCTTCAGCACCATAACAAAAGAATGATATTTCATTGATCAAATGAGTCCGGTTGCTAGGAGCTCCTTAGCTATAGATCATGATGTTTATGGTGAAGGTAAACGAATCCTGAGCAGTTCAAAATTCAGTAGTGTTCACATGTGGAAAATTATTCAAGCATTAGAGGTTTCCTCTAGAGTCTGTCTTCCAGGAATTTGCTTGTCTTAAAAGGAAAAGCCCTCAGCATAAATAAAGCTTCCTGTTGAATAAACAGGAAGCATGCTGCCAATGTCCCAACATGTTAATCATTGCAGGAGAGCCTGAGGTCTTGTGTTCTGCAGGAGGAGCATAGGCAGAGTTTTCTAATGCCCTTGGGTTTGGTTTTGTTTTCATAACACTGCCTCCATTGCACCTCCCACATGTATGTTTCTTGCCACCCAGTACCTCAGTGCATATATGATCCCCTCACTTCCTTTAGATGTCTCTCATACCCTTCTTGTATCCTCTTCTCATGATTGTGGTGTATCCAGTTGCTGATTGTGTCTGTAGGGTTAGTTTTTGTAAATCAAGAGAGGTTCTTGTGCTGGTGTTCACATCTTGTTGCAGCCTTCACATCTGAATTCCTGTTGCCTCTTCCAAATGTAGTGATTTAGAGCTGCCTGATATCCTTGGAGCTAGGAAATATTCCTATGCCTATTTTCTATATGATGCAGAGGTTTTCAAAAGCACAAGGAAATTTAAGAGCATTGTCTCTTTCTGGGAAACTATATATAAAAAGTCCACACTTTCATGAGATGGAAATATTGGTTAAAGGGATTATTTTATTTCACCTTTATGCACATTAATTGTAGTGAAAGCAAGTTGCTTGCATGGTCTAAGAACAATAAAAATCTCTCCCATACAATTTTCTGAAAGAGAAACAGTACTGACAAAGGCAATTTTTTGTCAATATTTTGCCATATTTTTGCCACTTTTTATACAGTTGGAGACCCTACTGAGCTCTAAACTAGCAACCATTACATGCTTTCAGTATTTCTAGATAAATCTCTGTCCCCGTTTTTTGTCACTTTGTGTCTCTGTGAAAACATCAAAGATCAGTTGCTGTGACATCTAAGTTTCATTTTCAAGATCAAACATTTCACTGAGATAAGCCTTGTATCATATGTAATGATAAGTTTGCAGCAGCAGCAGCAGCAGCTGTCACACAAGTGTGGGGGGATTTATAAATAAAAAATTACTGGGGAGCTGCTGGGGCTGGAGCAAGAGAGATGGCCACAAAAATCAGTCATAGAATGGTTTGGATTGGAGGACACTTTAAAGCTAATTCCTACCCCCCTGCCATTCGCAGGGACACCTTCCACTTGACTGGGTTGGTCAGGGCTCCATCTATCCACAACAATGCCAGGGATTGGGCCATCCACAGCTTCTCTGGGTAACCTGTGCCAGGGCCTCATCACCCTCACAGTAAAGAATTTCTTTCCTCATATCTAATTTAAACCTGCTTCTTTTCAGTTTGATGTCATTTTCCCTTGTCCTGGTTTCAGATGAGTGGGGCTGAACCACACCATGCCATCACTGCATGCTCCCGTAAAAAGTTCTGCTCCATCTTGCTTGTAGGCCCCCTTCAGGTACTGGAAGGCAGAAATTAAATCCCTCCAAACCCTTCTCTTCTCCAGGCTGAATAATCCCTGTTCCTATAGCCTTTCCTCATAGAGAAAGGGAGATCCATCACTCTAATCAGCTTGGTGTCCTTCTCTGGACTCACTACAACAGCCTGATGTCAAAAAAGCTGAGCTGCAGTTCTTGCACCTGTCAGTTCCCTGCCTTCAAAAATGTCTTTAATATCAGCATCATATCAGGATTTTGGCAGAGATTCCCTACTCCTTACCATCTGTCTTGTAAGGTTAAGTTCACACTGTACAACTATGATTGTAAGAGGAAGCAATATTTTTTTAACATATTCCATGTAAAATTTAAGATTTCATTTAGATTACATGTAAGTATGCACTCCGTAAAAAAATTTGCAAAGAATTTTTGCAGTGTCATTAGTTTAAACTGATAACAAAAGTGGTAATTTACTGCTGTCCTAATTAAAGCCCCAGAAGTGTAGAATCGCCTCACTCCTGTGGAAGGACTTGAAACATTAAAAGTCGAGGGCCCCCCAAATCAGAAAGCAAGCCTAAATATTCCTTTTCTTGTTGTTTTCTATCATCATTTATTTAAGCCTTTCTTCTTGTGGCTAGGAGGAGCCAGGTATGTTTTTGGTCTGGAGGTGGGGAGAAGAGCCTTGTGTTTGCTGACATGTTTGAGCAATGCCTGGTGTTCGTGCTGTGCTGCACTGCACTGTTCTTCAAGAGCCCCCTGCTCAGACTGAGCAGCTAAATTTCCTTGAAAAAGGATAAACTGTCCAGACCAGGCCATCCCTCTTCCTCCATTTTTCACAGTACCTCCTCACGGGCACTAAATGAATGGCCAGCAAGTCTAATGGAAAACTGTAAAAGCTATTAGATTGCAAGCCAATATCTGATAACAGGGGCAGCAATAGATTATTTATTGTCTGTTGGTTTCAGAATATGTTTGTAGTATTGGCACTGATCTTAGTACACAGTTGCAAAATGCATTAGCAAAGCCCCCACTGTTTAAACATTCATTATACAGGGAAATGAAACATTTCACCAATTAATGTGAACTTGGTCAACACATGTATTTGGAGAGAGCCTTGAGCAGCCCCAACTCCTTTCTGGAGGAAGGGAGCCGGACAGCAGCAGGCAAACAGATTTGCATTAGCTGGAGAATGAGAGCTGAGAGGACAACATCATCCTCTGACTGCACTTGTGCCATGTCTCTTGGAGCTGCATTTACCTACCTGTGTCCTTTTTAGATTTTCTGCTCTGATGGATAAAAATACATGTCAATTCTGATCATAGATTCAGGTAACCTGCTCAAAATTTTTATCAGGAGAATATGACCTCTTGTGTCCTCCTATAAAACTGGCATGAGACAACTGAATAATTTAGGGGAATGACTCTTCTAAAAACTCTTCTGTCCACGAATATCTTCAGATTATTCTGTTTAAAGCTACTAAAAAAATTCATTCTCTCTAAATAACATTGATTTATTTTCAGCAAATCCAACTCTAGCTCCCATGTCTGAGAATTTACACACTAATTTAATTTACATTTATTAATTTACACTAATTTCTCTCTTTCTGTAGAGGTGGTCTGTGAGAAAGAATTTTGTCTCTCAAAAAATTAATCACAGTTATTTTTTCAAGTTATTTTCTTAAGTGTTTGTACCATACATTATTGCATATTTTTGCAGTATCTTAAACAGATTTTAGTTATAAAATACACCCAAATAACTAAATTTGGTAGGCAGATCTCTGACAAAATGAGTGTTTTAGTCCAAAGAGATATAACAATGTATTTGGGTTTGACATCTCTTTGCTGTGTTATACTGAAGATTATTTATTGTATTCCATAATAGTAGGATTTCTGCTGTCCCCTAGTGGCTATTTTCTGAGTTCAGTACACTCATTATCATTTCTGTCATCTTATCAGAAATTATAAACTGGCTTGTGGTTTGGTTTACATCAGAGAATGCACACAAAAACAAATCAATTAAAAATATTTTCCGCTGTAAAACACACCTGGTAATAGGAGTCTTATGAAATTTTGAGCAATTGTAGCTTTTTAGTTCAAACTTTCCAGGAAGGTGCCAGGGATTGTGTGGTGCCCTTCCACACGAGCTTGCAGTGAAAAATGAAAGCAATGAAACACGGAAACAGCTAGAAAAGCAGATTTAGTACTTATTGAAGTGAATAGCTGAAATTTTGACACTGTGCTGAATTTGCGTAACTTAAGACAACGTTCCGAGAGGGCAGGAGTGGCACAGACTCCCTCTCCCCTGCATCCTGATGTCAGACTGAGCTGAGCTGAGGTCAGAGCCCACCACCTGCTGGCTTAAAGCCATTTCTGCAGCAGCAAAGCTGAACAGGCAGCACTGCCTGACGTGCAGCCTGAATACAGCAACACCTTCACGAGAGGAGATTAAAAGGAACTTCATGAGTGAGTCTTGAATGGTATTACTGGTCCTAATGAGAGCAAAGCTCTGCCCAGCTTCAGTAGGCTAGAGATGGGAAAAATGTGACTTTTGTAAAGTAAATGCAGAACAGAGATAGTTGGTGAAGTGTAGTTTATACATTAAAACTCAGTTCAAGCTGCTTGTGTAGAATGACCAAATTTTTTCATAAAATTCTGCAGAATGAACAAATCCAAGAAAAGCATTGTGTGATCCTTCTGTCTCAGAGTGTTTTATCTCCATCTATTAACTACAAGGATAACAAATAATCCATTGCTTATATTAATAGAAGTCCTATTCAGGTATTAAACCAATGTATAAATGGTGTAAGCTGGCAGAAATTTCCCAGGCAGAAGGGAGAAGTTAGGGGCTATAACCCGGGAAGGCACTATGCCTTCCCTGTACCTCCACACTCTCCAGGTACAGAGTGACCTGAGGAATTTGTACAGGTGCAGCTGTTCCCTTTAGTCTTGTGCTTTACAACACTGGAGCTGTAATGCTTGCATGTGGAAGTTATATATAAGATTCAACAGATGTCTGCTGCAAATCTTATTTTTTTTATACAATTCTCATTTTTGCAGAGGTTCTTTGATAGAGACACTAATTAATTTTTTTTTTTTTTTACTGCTTCTTAGTACCATAAATGGACTTCATGCAGACTGGCTATAATGTTTTCCATCTGCTAACTGCATCAATAATAAACAACAAATTAATTTGTTCTTTGATTTCTCCATACAGAGATGGAAAAAACCACCCCAAAAGTTCTCTTCATTTACCCACTTCTCTGTTGTTGATACATAGACAAATGCAGACCTTATTTTTAAGCCAGTGGAGCAACTGTGGATAAATTTATGCATGTTGAACAAATTACACAATCTCTTAGTTTGTTTGCACACGCACAAATGGTGTAAGCAGTCATGGAGCAATATAGCATGTGCTTCTTTATCCTTTTTTTCAGCAAGTCCTTCAGCTGAGCAGGGAAACTATTCTTTTGCAAGGCTATAAAATGCAATGTAGGTAATATATTCATAATGGATTCTTATGATCCACTCTTTATCCCCAGTGACTCATTTTCAGAGCTTAATGCAATACTCCAAAAGCAGAAAAATGTAATTCAGAGCAGCTTCCTGGTCTAAAATATTGATTCACTCATTCACTGTTTATAGATTCTTGTTGCAGACTTTCCTGGTAAATAAAACACAAACCAACTGAACATCCCAATTATTTCACTGAAATTGTCAGGGAAGCGTTTGATCACAACTCCAACAAACCTCAAATTTATTTTAAAACTAAAGCATATGCTTAAATATCTTCTCACAGCAAAGAGATTTTTCTAAACTTGTCCCAAAACCTGAAGGGTTTGTCTATCTAGAAACCAAAGAAGACAAATTACAACTACACACCTTAACTAAAAGATATTTAAGACTTTGGTGTGGTTTTATAATTAGGGGAGCAGAAGCCAAGGATTTCTCTCACACTTTCAAAAGAAGAAGTAGCAAAAAATGTAGTGAGTACAAGAAAAAAGTGACCATGAGAACACTGGACTATCTGTTTGTTTATTTCCTCCAGAAATGCTCAGCCATGACTGCCCATGAACTACATGTGCATATTTCAAAAGTTTGTTCTAATGCTTGGGCCTTGTGAAATCTCAGCCAAAAAAAGGACAATTTAGCTTGGTTTAAACACAATAATGAATTAAACTTCTCAGACTTTAATTTTTTTTAAAAATGTTATTGGTGTTTGATAGTTGTGGATTTAAAATGTATAGTTTTCTTTTGGCAAAACTAATGCTTTATGGCTTTTCATCTTTAAGTGAGACTACACACCATTCACCCTTCAGAACTTGAGTGCTGCTGGCAAGTGAAACTCCTGGGGCTCTTTTCCCCACCAACCCAGAATCTCGATCTGGTTCTGCCACCTCATTCAGTTGAGCATTTTAGTGACTTTGGTAGGATTGGAGCATTATTCAAGCATGTCTTGCAACCCTAAGATAAACATTACTTTCTTTTTTGCACCCAAAAGACCAAGTGTCTGAGAGATTAGAAGATTTAAGCAGTACTAGGCAAAGTCTCCCTGACCCCTTGTCTGCTGTCTGAGCCTCCCAGTGTCTGAAATTTTGAAATTGAAATTCCTTTGATGCCTGAAGGACTTCCCCTGGGCACATTAGAGGCTCTTTGATCCTCCTGCTGTGCAGATCATCTTGCAGCTGAAGATTAAACGTGTCAAGATTCATAAACCTGCTGATTCTTCACTACGCCTTTTTAAAGGGCCATTTCTCATGTCTGCCCAGACACCTGCTGCATCAGCCTTCATGTAAAATGCAAGTTCTTCCGTCCAAAGCAGTGGATGAAGACTTTTGTGTTCTTCATGGCTTGAGTCAGGAGGTTTGACCTCATTTCCCCATGAGCCTGGTAGATTTGCTCTAACCATCAGGACACAGGTTCATTGATTTGAGGGATGGGAAGCTGGAGAAAATTACCTAGGTCTCCACATGAGGCCACACTGCTAGAAAAAAATAAAAGAGATGTAGAGTGATGTAGAACTGCAGCCAAATGGTTTGGGATCTTTGGGAATGAATGGGCATCCAGGCTCCAAACCCTACCTGTGCAATTTTGATAACTGATTTCTAGTTGATTTCCCTAACCTTTAGTTTCAGTTTCTCTCACAACTCTTACATGGCTTACAAAACCAGCTTTTCTCCTGAAAAGACTACTAGGTGTCTAGAACACTTTCTGAAGACATGTGAGGCTTAGCATTTGTCAGGCACAAGTGAGAATAGGAGCTGTCTCTTCTGTAGCCTGTAACTCGTCTGAGCAGTAGCCATTTGGCTTTGAAAGTGGAGGGGGTGTCCTGGTCCCAGGAGCTATGCTGGAGGCACAGAACAGACCTATAGCACAATGGGGTGTTGAAAGCTTAATGTGGACAAGGTTTCAAGAGACATTCTTTTGCATTGGCATCACCTTTTCGTGCAATTTTCAGCAACTCCTTTCTCTTCACTGCCTGTTATGGTTTCTAGTTTGAAGCCATTAATTCCCACTGGCATTTGTTTGGGAAATGAGGGACCTGAGGAGGCAGCTCTCTGCAGAGGTGATGCTGTGAGACTGAGTGGCCAGCTCACATTACAGATCTGGGCTTATATTTCTTGTTTAGAGTAAGACCCAAGGGTTTGATTCTGGGAAAGAAAAGCTGAAAAAGTCCAGGAAGTTTTTCTCTTAACTTTCCCTTTCTAGTGGAGACTGATTCCCTCCATGTGGGTGCAGGAAGCCTCCTCCATCCCCTAGCTGATGGCACAGTGCATTTTTTGAGGGTATTTCAGCACTATGGACCCTTCAATATGCAATTCAGGAACCAAATAAATTTGTGGTTATTTTAATTATAAAAGACACAAACACACATCTTAGCAGGGGAAGGAAGGTGATCCTCTGACTCTTTTCCTGAGGAGCAAAAGCTCAAGCAAAAGGCTGGAGAATAGCACCATCTCCTGGAAATGCCTCATATGGCTTGGCTTTTCTAAGCTGGATGAATGCACTTTTTCCCTGAAACGACTATAATTTAACTGGTACTGTGTTTAAAGTATTCCCTACTGCTACCAAATTGCTGCTTCAGCAATAACTGAGTACCACCTGTGCATGTTTTTTCACATATCCCATGTTAACTGTGAACCAAGTATGACGCAAGCATAGGGATGTTCTGTCAGTGTAGAAGTTGTGGGTACACCATGTTCACCACAGGTACATGTCAGCATGCCTCTGAAGGCCAACTAAAATGCCTTGGGACCCAGGCTAAACTGATTTTACATTTTCTCTGAAGCCTTCAGCTGAAACCTGATTTTTCTTAGAGGTAACAAAGAAAATAAAAGAAAATCAAATGTAAAATGTAAAAAGCAAAATCAGAGTGTATTGTCTTTGCAAGGCAAGACTTTATACAAGGGGGCTGTGAGGTGACTTATGTGAGATGCTGCCAGAAGTTTCCCCTGTATCTGACAGAACTGGTTCCAGACAGCTCCAAGGTGAATCTACCACTGTCCAGCAAGGGTAGTAGCATCTCCGGTATAATGTATTTGACAAGGGGGAAAACCATTACTGGATAGCAGTGACTGCAGCCAAAGAGAAGAGTGAGAATAAGCTCCGTGAGCACATCCACCTGACCTCACAGTAAGCTTTTCCTTAAGAACAGCAATGTTATCTCACTTGAACACATTCAAGTAGGTAGCAAATAGATAGTCAGTCTAAATCTAGATTTAGATTAAGCCTTTGACAACATTTGCCACCAGTGAGCTATCACATATAAATTATTAATTAAACACATACAAACCTCCTGAAAATTAGCTTACAACCAGTAGATTATTAAACCATAGAGGATAATTAGAATAATGAAATTAGAAATGTTATATGTGGCATTACAGAGAATTTTAATATAGAAATCGAGATTTGCCTTTTGTTCTTGTCAAGTGTTGCATTTTGCCTTTTGTAGTTATACCACATTAATTGAGGTATCTGAATTCATACTTTGCTCACTTCTGGAATGATTTTCCTAACAGTAAAATTATTTGCTATGGCCTTTTATTTTGCAGCTACTTTAATCTTTTAATTTAACTTTTTTCCCCCATGCTCTGATTTGAAGACTTCTCCTTATACCACCTGCTAGATTTCTTAATGCGTGAGACATGACTGAACTTTTTTTCTCTCCAGATGAAACCTAGCCTGAAGATGAACCAGCTGACTGCAGTGATAGGACAAGACACACTGCTTTCTTAGTTTTAACTCATCAACCAAGCTGTTGGTTGTTAATTTCAAAAATTAAGTCACATAGATCTCCGTGTGGGCTTTGCTTCGACTTAAAATAGTACCTTGAAAAAAGCAGATAATCCTTCTGTATCTTAAGGTCTATCACTAAATACTGTCAGCTCTTTACTTCTTTCAGAAGTGAGAGGAGATTGTGTCATTCCCAATGTAACTTTTTTCCTCCATAAGTCATTACAGGAAACCATAGGTATTGCAGGTGTGTACCAACTCATTTGGAATCTCATCTGATACTCATACCTAGCTTTCAAGTCTGTTCTTTGATACTGCATCTTTCTTCCTGTTTTTCTTCTGAGTCTGTGACTCTCAGCCTGACCTTTCACAAAAGACTTTTATGTGCATTCCATTCCCTCACATCTCTTCCAAAAAACGTTACATTACTGAAGACAAACAAGGGACTTGCAATAAAACTCACTTTTGTATTCATTCAGGGACAGGAGAAGCAGATTGGTTTAACACTCCTATCAGTGTCACCCTTTTATTTTTTTTGCCCCATTTCCAGTCTAAACTATCTGTCTTTGTTAAAACTAAACCTAGGGTCAATCTGATTTCAAATAACGTTTTCACTGCTGTAAGTCATGTGTATTCTGCTTGCTTCAGCTAATAAGCCATGGCTCACAGAATGAAGAATAGACTGTCTAAAAAAGCAGCACCCTTCATGTTCCACTGGTGATGGAATATAATCTTACATTTCACAATACACAAATGCATAGTGGGTTCAATATGGACTTCAGACAGGATAGGAGAATGAAGCTCAGTTTTCCTGTAGGTCAAGCAAAAACATTTTAAAGGAAACATATCTGCTATGCCTAACCCAAAGATTTTCTAGAAATAATTGCCTTTTCTTAGGTGGCTAGTTGTATAGTTACTAAGTAAATAAATATTTTTTATTAAAAGCAAGAAAGTAATTGAAGTGGCTGACTGGCTGCAGATCAGAGAGGTTGTTACACAGCAGAAAGTGACCTGGGTGACTTCTGCCCTGCACCCAGATGACAAAATGATCCCTCTGACAGCGTCTGTTCTGCATGTCTTTGTATGATGCATTTGTCATTCTCCTGCTTCAGCATCCTCATAGCAGTGTGTCCATGTCAGGCTTGGAGGAACCTGAAATGTGGGTACTAGTCCCATAATATACATCAAGATATTCAGGGAGATAAAAAGAACTACAATATGTTGGCTTTTATTGGTTACTTCTTCCATTATTCTGCATTAGCAACCACTCAGGCAGGCTGCGTCTTTTCAGTTAGAGGTCTTTCAGTGTGAGTGATGGTGCATGGAGTAAAGCACAGTACAGTAGAAATTCCTAGAAGACAAGTAAGCAGAAGAGTGTGATTAGCAATTCTGTTAAGGTTTCTGGCTTCTGTTACAAGGTAGGTATGACTGGCTTGCTCTGAAATAGGAGAAGCTGCTAGAAAAGCAGAATGAAGGTTGCAGCTACCTCCTTCTTGCATGCACTTAGCAATTTATCTAAGGAAACTGAGCAGGACATAGACAAGACCTCTCCCTGAGCTCCCTCCTGCCTTGAGACAGTGGAGTGAGGTGGAAGGTGATTGCTTTTTAGACCAGTGCAAAAAATAATCCCCTCGCTGTCAAACAGCCCAGGCTGTCTCTTGGGTAGGGAGTCCCAGAGGAAAGCACTGTGAAACACATACCTAGGTACAGCAGTGAAGCTGATGACGTAAATGGGGAACAGTGCCTTCTGTGTGGTAGCTGATCTGCAGATTCTGAAGGCTGACAAGTGAGTCTGTTCAATGAGTTGAACAGACCTGTACCCAGAGACTCTGCTGGGGATAGGAAGAAGCACTGAGGAGAAGAAATGTAAAAAAGTAATTTTCTCCTTTCTGTGTCACTTTTAATTTCTCACTCCCTCCCTACATGATTCTCTGCATACAGTGTAAAGTGAACTATACAGACCTGTGTATACACAATTTACTGTGGTTTTACTTTTGGTGCTGATGACTGTAATGGACCACTGTTGCCTTTTCAAGACATTAACAATTTCGGTTGTCAAACTGATCAGATTTACATTTCACTCTCCTTCCCCTCTGCCAGCCAAACTGTTTTAGTGAAGGTCATTGCAGGAGACAGCTAGGAGGTGCAGAACTCAGTCTCTGGCTAGTGGGCACAGTGTGAGCTCCAGCATAAAGGTGAACAAACTTGGATAGGTTAGCTTTTGTTAAGAAGAGAGGGAGTGCCTCAGTGCGCCGTGCCTCAGGAATTTTCCCTGCCTTCATATAGTATTATCACACTACAGGCATTGCTGTATCCTGAAAATCTGGGAATTTCTTGGGAGCACAGCTGAGGAGATGGAATGATCAGCAAAATACTGAAACCAACAAAATCTAAATGCAAGTATTATGTCAGATTTATTCATATGAATTTGAAAGCCTAGGTTTAGATCTCAATTTGTAGTGTTGAGAACAGTACACCCAATCATAAATAAATGTGAATCATAAATGTAGTGTCAATACACATGATATGGACCTACTTAAAAATAACATATTTGGTCATGGAGTTTAGCAAGGGCAGTATTTTGTATTAATACTTACCTTTCACTTTTTGAATTTGAGGATTAATTTTGGTCTACATTGAACTTTCCAAGTTAAATTTAAGCTTATCAAAGAATTTATCAGGTTGTTAGACCTCTGATTTGTAATATTCTTTAATTAGGAAAATTGTGATTATCTTCTTGAACAAATCTCTTTAGACAGCCCACCATGACTTTAAGACGAGCTGTAGATGCCAAATTAAGCAGTAAACTAAAATTGTTAACAACTGCATTTTATGCCTAAATTCATTGAAAATTCTGTCCAGAAAACGAAAAAGTCCTCAGAAAAATCTAAAGTCTACATGCAAAGTACAACATTTTTGACAACTTTACAAAAGATTTTTAGATGTCTCTGGATCTTTCCTGGGGGGAAAAACAAAACAAAACCAAACCCCAAAAAACAAAAAACAAAACAAAACCAAACACAAACAACCCCCTCCCCCCCCCCCCCCCCGAAAAAAACAAAACAACAAATAAACCAACCAATCAAAAAACCAAAAAAAAAGCGGGCTGTGTTTTTCTTGTTCTGGTCCACTCTAATACCAGTCTGGATGGCTGATTTTGCCTATTTAAATTCTGGCCCACAATTTTAGCAGGATAGGACAGGAGACACTTCTTGTCCTAAACTGCTGCTTGTGTTCCCAGTGGCTTAATCCTCCAACTCCAGCAGCACCAGGAGGATAGTTGGCATCCCACTGCGTATCAGTGCCCATTAAACAGGAACACAATACCAGAGCAGTCTGCTACTCATTTATTAAAGTACACAAGGGGTGTTGTAAGAGAAGATATTTTCACTGGGACTAATGAGCAGAGTTTTAATTGCAGTGGAACTAGGACAACAACTTTTCAATTGCAGCATAACTGATTGAGGTAAAATAAGGGTATTCTCAGGTCATCCTGGGCTTTTTGAAATTATTGTCTATGTTGATAACAGTACTAGGTAACTGTACTATGGAATTGTTTGCTCAGCTCAATCAGTGGCAATTCTTTGTTTTTTATTTCAAATACAGCTTAACAAGTATATACTAATGCAAAAGTTTCATTCTAGTAATTTTTTTACCCATTCTGGAACTGCCAGTGACTCCCAGAAATGCAAGGGGTGAGGAATTATTTTTCTCCATTAAATATTCTGTATTTGGGGTTCTCGTTCTTCTAATTTGAAACAAGAATCCAAAATCTCTCTCTCCAATTTGAGCCTTTTGTTAGAAAACAAGTAAAAACCTCTTTGCAATGCAATTGACATCAAAACCTTGTGATGAAGAGGGTGCCTCAGGTAGTCCAACAGAGGGAGAGCCAGTGAAGCTCCACACTGCCAGACAAATCCAGGACTACACACTCAGATACTCATATACAACACAAAACATGGCTGGTATATGCACATAGCTGGCCACATTGATGGAGTCAGATGCAAAAATGCACCACTCACACAAACTGCACCAATGCCCTTGTACTGTGGCCTTCTCTGGCTCATCAGGATGAAGGCCAATTGATGGGAAACATATCTATATGTTTAAACAAAATAGGGATTGCTCCAGCAACTAAAACCATCCCCAGGTGGTCCTGGATCCTTAGTTTACATGGTAACTGGCACCTCTGCACACATGCTCCCAGTGCCTGCAGCTTTGCTCGTGGTCATAAGCACACTATGGCTCCCCAGGTAAGTGTCACCTGGATCCTCGTCTCCAGCTGTGTCACACAGGCACACACACACGCACTCACATACAGATAGAAACAGGTCTTTCAGTTAAACCCAACCCTTACTTTCTGGCCTGGACTCCCAGTGTCTCCAGTAGCCAGCTTGCACACCTGCACCCATGCCAGTCCCTGGCACCGTGGATGGATGGACTTCTGCGACATCTGGTCCCTCCTCTATCCCGATGAGTCAGAGAAAGGAACAGTGCACGTTCATTGGTGCAGCTGGCACTCAGACACCCACATGTGCATACAGAACAGACAGTCCTTCACCCAGGAAATTGCTTTGGAATGGATTTTAGTGGGATGACAACACCACCTAAGTGTGGTGACCAGGCACATGGCAAGGCCAGAGGAGGAAGTAGAGCAGAAATGAACATGTGCAACTGTTACTATCCCTTTTATCCTCTTATCCTTCTATTTCTCATACTTGTTCCTCCCCAAAACATCTTGGTCTCTTGCTTTCTCCCCTAACCAACCCTAATTAAGTCTTAAATAGTCCCCAAATGCTCTTCCCAGTATCTCTATCATGGTTTATGGTTTATCTGCAGCAGGCAGATAAGCCTGACACAGCCACTCACTCACATGCCACCTTCCTCCTCCGCTCCTTCTGATGCAAGAGAACCAGAAGGGTATAAGTGAGAAAACTTACAGATGTAAGTAAAGACAATTTAATAGGCAAACAAGAGCTGTGTGTACAAACAAAGCAAAACAAGAAATCATTACTTTTCTACCTGGACAATGCAGCTGTCATTCTGTCATTTATATAAAGAGTATAACATCAAAAATGAAAACAAATATAGCTCCTGGTCCTGCAGGAACATACACAAGTATTCAATTTAACAGTATTCATTCTGAACAAACAAAATGCTAAACACAGGTAGTAAACCTATACTTGCTTCTAGTAATTGAGAAGGAAGTTGGGTTTTGGATTTTTTTTGGCTTTGTTTGGTTTTGGTGGTTTGTTTTGTTTTGTTTTGTTTTGTTTTTTATTAAGGTTGACAGAACAGGTATCACAAAAGATGATACTTGTTTTAAGGAAAAATCTTTCATTCCTTTGCTGGCAGACAAATTGAGGTTAAGGGCTCCTGATCACAATTGCTTCAAAGAAGAGCAGTTCTTGCAGATCACTCTTCTCAGAAATCTGAAACGTTTTCTTTGGCAAGTGTTGATATCTGCCTTCTCCCAGGTAATAAGGTTCTATTCAAACTTTCTTAAGTGTTTATCCTTTAAAAATAAAGACCTGAATTAAAGTTACAGGTATTGTAGCATTTTAAGGTAAGACAAGATCAGAGTCACTTAGCCAACAGTTTCATTTCATTTTACGTTTGCTTATCCTCTTGATTTTTCAGGATGAAGATCTCCGGTTTGTGTTTGGAAATGTTGAAGGGTGTGTGTAATTTGAAGCAAAAGGAACATGAAAGTACATTTGAAACTGCAAGTGTCACCTTCAAGACTAGAGATCTCATAGGTCCTACCTATCTGTGAAGACTGCTTCTCAGGAAACTCCACAGGACACCTGAGTCTGAAGCATCCCTTTTCCTCACACAGAATGCTAGTTGATAGTGACTGCAAGAACTAAGACTTGAAATTTGCATTCATTCACTTCAGAAACACACAGCAGGTGCTGTTTCTTCTCACATAGACAGTCGCTCTGCAGTGTGAGATTGTGTGCACAGCCACACAGAGGTGAGAGTCTACGTCTCCGTTATCCTGTGCATCAGGATGAACTTCCATACCCTCTGCAATGGGGGAATCAATGTATAGAAATGTGGTGCACAGGGAGAGCTGCAAGGAAATTTTAAAAGCAATTTTTGCTGTGAATCTGGGGAGTAAAAAGCTATAATGTATTTTTTTTCTGACAAAGTAGGTAAGGTCACTGAAGTTCTAAGAAGTAAGCAAATTTGTGTTTTGTAGTAATAAATATACATAGATAACCTGAGGGTGAAACAAAGAGTTTTCTCTTTTCCAGCTCTTTGATATTAAAAGTATGCTAAGTTAGAGCAATTGTTTTCATTTTTTCCCACGCTGTGGACTTCGGCAGCACAATGCTTACTTCTGTATGGTAAAATTAAGTATAACAATAGAAACTGCCTTTTATTTAGTTATTCTTCAATATTATTTTAAAACTTTTCACAAACCTACACACAAACTTATCCATGTTTAAAAAAAGCATACTAAGTTAGTGAAAAGATGAGGTAATGAGCCATTTTAATCTTCAAAAACACAACGTAAGCCACATTCCTGTCACATGCACAGCAACCTACAGTTCTTCTGGTTGTATTGAAGCTGCAGGATAAGTCCTGGCTTCAGGGTTACCATTTGTCTGTGGTAAACTGTGTGGTGTTTTAGGGCAAAGGCCATCCTTCTTTTCTTCTCTACCATAAAATGTTAATACTGTCTTAAGTGAATCTTATCTATGACCAGAAGGATGTTTCTGTTTAAATAATTGGCAGGGTTTGGTAGGGAAGGAAATATGGCTGTTTATGGGCTGACAGAAGAAGCATGAGGCAACAGGGACACAACAGTGACCGGTCTGACAAGGAGTGGCCAAACCTAGGAATTGTCTATCTCTACCTGTCTTCTATCAGGGGTTTGCAGCTACCACAAACAAAAATATGCATTAAGAAAGGATTTGAAGGGAGCCATGGAGAACTGCTTTGGTATTTATGAAAAAATTATTGAAGTGCAAGGAAAGTGTATGTATTTCTGCCAGAAGTTAGGGTAACAGCACAGTAGTTTGGTTTTTGGTTTTCTTTTTATAAAAAGGGTAACACATTTACAGTCACCTTATTCAAACCTGGGTAAAGGTGTTGTCATAGGTAGTTATTATATATTATTTAAATACACATGAAGAATTTTTTAGACCAATTTGCTCCTTTCATAGAGTCACAGACTATGCTGAGTTGGAAGGTGCCCACAAGGATCGTCAATTCCAGGTCTTAGAGGAATGGCCCATATAGGGATTGAACCTTGGTGTTATTAACACCCTGCCCTAACCCTCTGAGCTAATCCAAATTTGTCACTATATATTGAGATAGGTTGATCTTGCTTAAGTTAACTTGTTCTGCTCTTCACCATTTAAATTGTATATTGCAAATTAGATCAAAATTTTTCAGCTTGCTTTAACTGCAATATTTTCATTTTGTGTCTTTTCCCTCATTCTTCCCATGTGTGCCCTGCTGAGGGTCTCTCCCAAGCACTGTGACTACTGAATGACTTGTTGACTTTCTCCTGCACAGAACAGATGGGACTGCTGCTGTATTTCATTTCACACTAGGAAAGCTGTGAGGGGCTGTAAGCCTTGCAGCCAGAAGCAGCTGTAAGTCATGGGGCCAGCAAGAGGGCAGGGGCCACAAGGCCAGGTTTCAAATTAGGTGCATAATAAAACTTTTGTACTGGGAGAGTCAGGGAGTAGGGCATATACATCCTGCAGAAGCCAGGCTGTTGACTGCAGGCAGTCCTAACTGGAAGATGTGGAGGGTGAAGAAAAAATAATGAACCTACATGTTTGAGTAAAAAAAATTTGATTTGTCTTAGAATGGTGAAGAGATTTTAAAGGCTTTGTGAAGCATCTTCTCTTGGATTGCTCTATGACAGATCTCCCCTAGAGAACTTTCTACACTGGCAATTCCACGTGGCCTATTTCAAAACAGTCACAGGTCGTTGCATTATTAATGCCCTCTTGCTATGAATAAAAGAACTGACCTGGTTAAAGGCCTTCACACCGTATGCACATTAATTGTTTGCCTGTGGGGGAGCCACACATCTGACTGCAACATCAACATGGTGCAGGAGGCAGTCGCTGTTGGTGATTTACAATGTGGTTCCAATTGTGTGAGGTTGAAGACCTCCATATATATCAAGTGATTCCACAACACAAGGTAAGGAAGAACTGTCTGGATTTTATTCTCACCTTTACACTTTTTTTACAGGAGAAAGCTTTATATTTGGTTCATTTAGTGAACCTTTGGTTCACCTATTAATGCCCATTCAGTACTTGGGGAATAAGAAGCTTTTATCAAAAAATGGAAGATGCAGGCAAAATTTATGAAATAGTTAAAAAATGCTCCAAAAATTTCACCTCCTGGTAAAACTTGTTATAATCACTCAAAAACGTTCTCAGACCAGAAAGAAGAATACGGAGTCTTTGAGAGAATAGGGGCTAGGCAAAATAAAGTCAGACTGGGAAAGCAAAACTCCTATAGCACTTGGAGGGGAAGAGGGAGATTTCAGACTACAAAACTGGAAATTGAAAAGAAGTGCTAACTGAGGTACTGTTATTTCTATTGCTTGCATTGGATAATGAAACTTCCAAAGCAACATAAATATCCTTTCATGTATGAAATAAGCTGACCAGAAAGGGAGATGATTCTAGCCTTACTACAGGAATGTAAGAAGAGAGATGAGCTAAACATCAGTGGTGTTTAACTATGATCACAGTGCCTCTGTGATAATGTATTTAACAAAGAGTAACAGCATCTATGAGAGAGGAGTGAGAAAATGTCAGAGGCTCTGCAGACACTGAGGACAGTGAAGAAGCAGGGGGCGGAGATGCTTCACATGTTGGAGCTGAGATTCCCCTGCAACCTGTGATGAAGACAATGGTGAGGTGGGCTATCTCCATGGGTAGCCCATGCAGGTCTCAGGCAGAGCACTTGTAGACCATCAGCCTACAGAACAGAACATGCTGAAGCAGTTCATGGGAAGGACTGACAGCAGAGAAATTTGTGGAGGACTGTTCTCCCAAGTGTGAGACTCCATGTTGGAGCAGAGGCAGAATGGGAGGAGGAAGGAGCATCAGAGACAATGCGTGATAATCTGACTGCAGCTCCCGTTCCACGTTCCCCTGTGTGACTCTGGGAGAGAGGGTAGAGAAATTGTGAGTGAAGTTGAGTGTGGGAAAAAGGGAGGGGAAGGGGAAATGTGTTTTTAAGATTTGTTCTTATTTCTCATTATTCAACTCTGATTTGCTTGGCAATAAACTAAATTAAATACCCTGAGTTGAGCCTGTTTGTCCTTTGATTGGTGAGTGATCCCTCTCTGTCCTTATCTCAACCCATGAGTCTTTCATTATATTCTCTTTTTCCTGTACAGATGAGAAGAAGTAGTGTTAGAGTGGCTTGGTGAGAATGTGACAGCAGCCAAGATCAACCTGCCACAGTGGACCATACAGACTTTTGCTAATAAATCACATGGAAGGAAATACATCACTAATAAAGATGAGGTAACATCACTCCTTCTGGAGTGAACGAACCTGTGCAAAGGATGCCAAGGCTGCATTTGTTCTTGCTGTGGAGGGTGGTGGGTGAGGTTAAAGAAGAGAAAGGAAGGTAGCTGGACCTGGCATAGCTGCGTGATGTGCTCTCAAATAACTTGTCAGTAAAAGGAAGTTCCAGATACATGTCTTTTTCTTTAAATCTTCCTTTCTTTACACAAAATTTAATAATATCCCTAAGATTACCTTTTTCTGAGGATGAAAGGAAAGAAAAACAATGAAGTGGTCAGTAGCTGTGATTTTGCATACTTTGTATGCTTGTTTTGTTATGCTTTGGTCTGTTACCTAAATCTTGCCAAGAGCAGCATTGTCCCTTTTTTCATACAGGTTAGGCACTCCAGAGTCATTAGCAATAAAGAATTAACTCCTTGGCTGCCAAATCCTGCTAGCCCTACTTGTGCCCTTCAGCAAGAATATAGACATCAGAGCCACCCAGCATTAACTGCCAACAATTCTTGCCGGACCCAGTATTTTGCATGTTAAAATCTTGATTTCCTCTATTGAGAAGTCTCGTGATCATTAGCTGTAATGCCTACTGGTAATTTTTTTGAGGGTAGTGAGATGCTGGACCTGGTTGCCCAGGGAAATTATGCATGCCCCATCTTCAAAATGCTCAAGGTCAAGGCAGACAGAGCTCTGGTCAATCTGGTCTAGTGGAAGATGTCCCTGCCCAAAGCAGGGGAAGTTGAACTAGATGATCTTTAAAGTTCCTTTCCAACCCAAACAATTCTATGATTCTGTGTATCCAAGCACCTCTATCACTTGAATGAATGTTTGGTGTACAAGTTCACAGGAGTTATGCTGAATGCATGTTCAGACGCATGACTTGTAGCTACATTGACATGTTTGTATTGAGCATGCTAAACAGTGTGCTTGCCATTTAGCATATGCTATGAATGACTATGGCACAATTAGAAATTGCTACCTTTCCTTTTAGTTGCTGTTACTGGAAAAACCTTAAATCTGGAAGTCTCCCTAGGCAAGCTGCAGATATCTTTCTCACTAGAGATTTAAGAAAAGCCAGCCTAGAAAAGCATCTGACAGTGAGATGTGCCAGACAGTTTATTGGGGTTTCTTCCAGTCTGACATTTCTTGGAAGGTATCAATTGTGCTAAGACACTAGACACAGAAGATGTGAAAATACAGGGTAGCATGTTAGACCTTCCACATCTACATTCTCTCTTTAATGCAAAGGTTTGACAAAAGTATTTAGTTGTGGGAGCATCAGCCTCTTCTATATACTACCACAAACATCATGGTGTATTGTATCATGGTCCTTCAGGTAAAAATTACCATGGCAATTCAAAATGTTGAAAGAGGACTAAAGTCTCCTTGTGGCAGATGGGAATGTGTGGGTGTGTGTGATCTATTGCACATTGATCATCCTAGCACTATGTACTGTAGTCTATAAGGTCTCCCACTGCATGCACTTAATGTTATTAGTGTGGGTACTTGTAATAGTAAGGTTGAATATTGATTATGAAATTTTTCAACATTAGCATGATAGAGAAGAGAAGAAGTGGATGCACAAACTCACAGTGAGATTAATATAATTACCAGAAAAAGCACTAGTCTTAACTAAGAATCTTTTGTCAAGATCTCTGTAATGCTCACATTAGAAAATACATATTTATTTGTGGGGTTTGCATAAAGATTCTTCCAGATATAAGAGCCTGATAGAAATAGCAATAATTTAAAAACAAATTTATATGCAAATCTGTTTCTAAGCAATATTGGAGGTGACCTGCAAAGGCAGTAATTTATTGGAGGATTTCCGCATGAATTTATTATTCTTCTTTTTATTTCCTCTCCTGAAAGGTTTTATGAGAGGATTTTAATAGCATGTCCATATCCCAAGCAAGGTTAATACTTTTACCCAAGAAGGTAAATACTTTTATTAAATTGTGCATGTCCAAGTCTGTTTATCTCCTTTAAAAGAGACCATGGCCAAAAAAGTTTTTCACAAAAAAAGCCAAAGGTTCTTGGTTCTTCCATTAAATTGTTAGCAACAATATGGGTAGAAAAAACTACCACCAATTACTAGGTTCTTTCCTTCATTTCCTTCCTAGCAAAAAATACAGGAAACAGAGGTATTTATTTTAGGAATTTCCTGCCAGGTTTAGTTTGTAACCTTACTGCTTTAAGTATATTTTATTTTGCATATTATTTATTGCAAAACAATTTTCACTACAAATTTCACTACATAACACTGCACTAAAAAAAGTTTTTTCTTTGAAATGCAAGTGTAAAATATCATCAGTATTACTCTAACTAGGAGAAAAAATTAGGAGAGCATAAACATTGACCCTTTTTCTCCAGCCAAGAGAACTTTGTCAAAGCTTATGATAAATGGAGTTTTAAGATGACCACTCATTCAAAAAAAAGTTCTGTTGATGCTTCCTCCCAGCCCCTGACTTTTAATCTGTTTCAGCAAAGTTATATTATTTTAGTGTGATGAATTGACCATGCCTGGATGCCAGGTGCCCACCAAAGCTGCTCTGTCTCTCCCCTTCTCAGCTGGATAGGGGAGGAAAAAGTATAGCAAAGAGCCTCTGAGTTGCCATAAGGGCAGGGAGAAATCACTCACCTATTACTGCTATGGGCAGAACAGATTCAATTTGGGGAAAATTAAATACAATTTCTTACCCATCCAGACAGAGTAGGATAATGAGACATAACCCCAAATCTTAGGAGCACTTTGGCCACAACCCTTTTCTTCTTCCCAGGCTCAACTTCGCTCCTGATTTTCCCTGCCTCCTCCACCCAAGCAGCACAGGGTGACAGGGAATGGAGGCTCTGGTCAGTTCATAGTATGCTATCTCTACTGCTGTGTCCTCAGGAGAAGGACTCCTCATATTTTTCCCCTGTTCCAGAATGGGGTCCCTCTTAAGGAAAACAATCCTCTCTGTTCTCCAATATAAGCCCTTCCCGTGGGGCACTGTTCTTCACAAACTGCTCCAGTGTGGGTTCCTCTCAAGGAGCACAGTCCTCCAGAAGCAGACTGCCTCCGGATGAGTTGTCCCTGGGATTACAAGTCCTGGCAGAAAACTTTCTCTAGCATGGGCTAGTCTTTCCACAGGTCCACAGGTCGTGACAGAAGCTCTAATATGGGTTTCATGTGGGGTCACAGGCCTCCTTTGGGCATCCACCTGCTCCAATGTGAGTGAGATCTGCCACAGGCTTTAAGTGGATGTCATGTTCCACAATGGGCTGCAGGGGCACAGCCCCTGTAGGTCTTCACCACAGGTGGCAGGGGAACATTTCCTCTGGTGCCTGTGGCACTTCCTTCACCTCCTTCTTCACTGTCTTCAGTGTCTGCAGAGCTGTTTCTCACAGAATCACGAAATATGCCAAGTTGGAAGGGGCCCAAAAAGGGCCATCAAGTCCAGCTCCTGGCCCTGCACAGGACCATCCCCAAGAATCACACCATGTACCTGAGAGCGTTGTCCAAATGCTTCTTGAACTCTGTCAGTTTCATGCTATGACCACTGCCCTGGGGGAGCCTCTTCCAGTGCCCAACCAACCCTGTGTGAAGAACCTGTTTCTAATATCCAACCTAAATTCTTCTCTGACACAACTCCAGGCCGTTCCCTTGGGTCCCACCACTCTTCACCACAGAGAAGAGAGCAGTGCTTGCCCCTCCTCTTCCCCTCATGAGAAAGTTGTAACTGCGAATGCAACTCTCCCTTCAGTATCTTCTTCTCCAGGCTGAACAGAGCAAGTGACGTCAAGTGCTCTTAATAAGGCTTCCCCTAAAGGCCCTTCACCATCTTAGCTGCCTTCTTTTGGATGCTAATAGCTTTATGTCTTCTTCTCTCATGTTTTTACTCATCTCTTGGGCTGAAGGTGTGCAGGTTGTTTCCTCCCTTCTCAAAAATATGACCCCAGAGGTGCTACCATAATCACTAATGGGCTCAGCTCTGGCCAGTGGCGGGTCCCTCTTGGAGTCATCTGGCATAGGCTCTGTCAGACACAGGGAAAGTTCCTGTCAGCTTCTCAGAGAGCTCACTCCTGTAGCTTCCCCATGACCAAAGCCCTGCTAGACAAACCTGATGCATTTGGACATGCATATAATCATTATAAGTACACTGAAGACCTGCTCCTCTGGTTCCTGGAGTGATAGAGATGTCTTTGGCATATAACAACTAGAAGCCCTTGAAATAGCAGCTGTCCCTCACATTGGGCAGTGACTTCAATTTAAGCCCAGCCTCCTTTGTCCCACGGATGTTAACACAGATGTGCATCTACTACTTCCCATTCTCAGAACAAAGCATCATACCTACAAAACAAGGGTACATTTTACAGCCAGAGTCAAGGGCAAGTGCTCACAAACATCTTGGTTTGATTTTGGTGTTCTTCAGCTTCCTGGCATACGCATCTTCTCAGGGGTGGATATTCGGACACTGTGGCCAGTGGTGGTCAGTGCTGGGGAATAGGGATCAATGTTTCTGTTTGGAAAACAGGCTTCTGCCAGTAACTGAGTTCAGTCAGCACCCCAATTTGGTAACAAGAGCAGCGGTGAGGCCTCAGGTCAGTCCATGGTGACAGCTGTTGGAAATGGGGAAGCAATCCTTACCACCCGGGTCTGCAAGGCCACTTTTCTTGCAAAGGGTGTATTTCACCCCTAGCTTTTTGGTGGAGTACAGCACTAGGAGACGATGTGTGGCATTGGTCCCTCATCCTTGCGACTACAACAGAACTCTAAGGCAGCTCCGGGCTCCCTCTGTATGCCAGGGCCACAGCACAAGTGCCCCCAGCCCAACGGTGATGAGCGATGGCGTGGGTACCGCGCTTGCCCATGAGGCTGCCCACGGCACAGGTAGCAGGGCTGCCGCCACGGCGATGGATAGCAGAGCTGTGGCGCTGCCCGCCGTGGTGGCGGGGCGGTGGCGCGGTACCGCACCCCGCCGAGGCCGGGGGGGCGATGCGGGGTCCCCGCCGCCGTCATGGCGGGCGGCGCGGGGCGAGCGGCGGCGGCTCCAGGCGTATCAGCGGGAGTGCGTCAGCGGCGAGGGGCGGGGAGGCCGCCGGGGCAGATGATATCAGGCGCCGGGCAGCAGGACCGGGCGAAGCAGGAGGTGAGCGGGGGTGTGCCGTGAACGCTGTCAGGGAGCCCGGCCGCCTCCGCCTCCGCCTCCTTCTCCGTTTATCCCCGCGCCGCCGCGGCAGGCTGCCCGGCCGGCTGAGGTGAGGCGCGGCGGGGTGTCGCGGTAACCTGCCGAGGCGTCCCGCAGCCTAGACAGGCCCGGCCGGGCGGGGCGCGGGGGGCAGCCCGGAGGGAGGTGGGTGGGCTGGCTGGGCCGGGCGCTGCCCCGCGGCCCCTCGTCCCCCGCAGATGCCAGGTGTCCGCCCGCATCCCCACCCGCGTCGCGGCCGCCGCCCCGTGGGCCCCGCACTGTCGCCCCGGGGCAGTGCCCGACCCCGCCGCCCACCGCTGCGGTGCGGGCAGGGCCGCGCCGAGCTCACGGGCGGTGGGCGGTGGGCGGTGGGACAGGCCAGGCTCCCCCGCGGCGGACGAGGGGAGCCTCGGCAGAGCTCGACATCCCCCCGGCCTTTGCGGACCTTGCGGTTCGCCGAGTTCAGTGTGAGTTCTGGCTCAGGCCAGTCAGTGTTGGCCAGGACCTGCCATCTTTTGTGGGGGCTTCTATTGTAGCGTTGGAATTTACGTATTATAGCCGCACACACGTGTGGGAGCCGTTATACATCCATACACATCTTCGTATGTACGAAAACGGTAATTGCAATGCTACAGTTGCTATCTCCCACAAAGATGGCTCTGTGTGTACGTGTGCAAATACATGTGGACACACACAGCTGCACACGCACACACACTCTTCTGTTTTCCTACATGTGACGTTTGAATATTTTGGAATTTTATTTTGAGGTAGGGTTGATTCACTCCCCTTAAAACATAGGGAAGCATCTTGCCGAAGATATCCATTGACGTAGCACTGCTATCCTGCTTATGAGTGTTAAGTGCAGCCTGAGAAAGTGGATTGCACGGAGAGCTAAAGCAAAAGGTTTTACTAGGATTAGTGGAAAACAAAATATATTAACTCACCAATTTAATACATGTATTAATGCTCTATTTAGAGGAAACGATTAAAGAATTTTCTTTAAGCTCTTCTGAACTGTGGAATTTTCAGTTATTAATAATCAGAAATTTAGAACACTAGCCTTCGGTGCGGAGACACCGTTTAGCTGATACGTGCTTTTTTGTGTACATACATGCAGGAGGAGGGAACTCTTTTCCTGTTCTGCCTAAGTGCACTTACTCATTTTATGCATTGGGCTGCACCATTGGTCACAGCCTAGTAGAGAGCCCACCAGTTTGTATGGGGAATAAGTATTGCGTCAGAGAGATCATTATAATACAATCAGTGCTGCCTCACTGGAGGACCTATAAAAGATTGCTGCAGATTAAAGTGATCATGGTGTTCCTCCTCCATCAAACTCTATAGAAACTTAAGTGCATCTTTCGGTTTCCTCAACCACACTGATGTGTTTCTTGTTTAATTGACCTCTGCTTGATTTAACAAATAATTTCTTGCTTTTTGTCTTAACGATGGCTAGTGAAAAAAACATTTTATCACCTGTTTCATAGTGGAAAGTGTTAGGGCAGAGATTGATTTATACAATTAATGTTCAAATTCAGGTATTATTAATGTCAATGGGTATGGCATCTCAATATCAACACTTTTTTAAGCTGCTGATATAGGCAGGTTTTTAAGTCCTTTCCTTGTTTCTCTTTCTCCAGTTGGATGTTTGTTGTCATTTTCTTTGTGAGCAATCAAATGTTTTACAGTGTCTTCTTTCCTGATGTACAAGATGAGTAATTAAGATAGGATTCTACTGTACTTTTACAATATCTCTCTAGCAATGCATGGTCCAAAACTCTTTTTGGAGTGTTACATAACTAGACACTTAACAAAGGGGCATTACTCTGCAGAATGGATTGGAAAATACTCTTAATTTCTTCAGTATGCACATCGACGTATATAACATCTCTTTGATTTAATAATCAAAAGGGTGGAGGTTTATGTGTGTGGGTTTTTTAATTTTTTTAATGGCTGTTAGTGTTGTAAAAGTAATACCACTCAATATTATCTTTAAGCTCTTCTTATTCACACATTGTATAAGCGCAATTTGTTTTAAACAGTTGAACTTGAATATCTAGTCTAGTGCAGAGTCTTTGGCAGAGAAAGATGGAGGAAGTTCACTTCTGAGTTAAGGCTGACACTTATTAATGGTGTCAAAAAATATTTTTTTTCATATTTGATGCAAAAATCTCTAAAAGATGAATATGGGATTTGCTGGTGCTGGAGAAATTCATCAGAGTAGAGGAGCCCTTCAATTGCTTTACATTCTTAGATATGATAAGACTTGGTATCAATCCCTATTTTCTACCAATTAATGAATATCACGTAGTAGTGATCCTTTACAGGTGCTGCCAATTATGTTTCTGAACTGCAAGTACATATGTAACATTAGAGCTAAAGCGATATCTCTGTAGGCTTATTTTCACATTAGCATTCCTTAAATATTTTCCCCTGCAAGATACTAGCTTCTTGTTTCCTCACAGATAAATACTTTACTCCTGACTCTCAAGGTTGTAGTTTATTCATCATATTGTATCAACTGTGCATTCCGGAAAGCTGCAGCCATCCTTTTGTCTGTGAATGTTTGGGGCAGCAGTGGTAGAGGTGTGCACTTCCCTTTGAAACTGCTTTTTTTGTTGATGAATGTCTCCTGGGTAATCATTTTGCAACCTGTTGAAAAACAAAAAAACTTTTTCTCACAATAAAAATGGATTTTAAAAATGAAATAATTGAATCAGAATTCAACCCTCCTCTCAAACACATGATTCCAGGTTTTGCAGCGTGGATTAAACAAGTCTGAGTGGAAAAGCCTGCTCTAATGTGTTGCTTCTACTGCATTGTTTTAAACATAACCAAAATGGCATATGCAGTATCTTTGTAACTATTCTCTGATACTCTTGCAGTTTTGTCTGCTATTGCTGAATTTTTTTCCTGAACAATGGGATGTGACAGCATGTATTTATTTAATCATTATAAATTTAGTTGGTGTTCTCCAGTGAGTCTGAGAATTCAGAGAAGCTTTTAAATAGCTTGCTAAAATATATAAAAGAATCCTGTCCCAAAAGAGTCATGAGCTTTCAAACCTTTCCCAAAATCCCAGTAAAATTAGTGAGAATTGTCAGGACTAACATAGATATTTCTTCGCTTTCAAAGTAAACTGGAAAACCTACTAACACTTTAAATGATAAGTCTATAAGTTCTAAATGATTCCCTGAATTGAAAATCTAAAAAAATCCATTTTTCTGACTTGTATACTGAACTGTGTGCTGTACAGCTATTCAAAGTAATTTTGATTTTTTATTTGTTTTCAAATCTGAATTGTCTCTCCGTCTTCCACTTTGTTTTGTGCACAATAACATTTTATATCAGAATACTGTAGGGCAGAGGACCCCTATATTCACAGGGCCAACATCTCTTGCTGCTGCTTATGATTAGAAATTGTTTATGGACCAGGACAAATTGAATTCACTGTTACCCTTTCTTCTAGGCTTCATCAAAACATGCAAAATAACTGTGGTTAAATAGGTTTCTTTAATTCTATGGATTACTGAAGATAAAGAATAATCAGATGGTTACACAAAGGTGTGGTGTCCATCTAATCAGTAGCCCCTGAGGCAGTGCTAGAAGAATACACCCAGTCCAGAAGTTCTGGTGTGGCAGAGGCTGTGAGGCTGCAGCTGCACCAGCCGTGCCCCAGCACGGAGAATTGGTGAACTTCGAACGGTATGAAATGCTGTCTTCACCCTAACTGGCTTCATGCTTCTAAAACACCAGGTGTAAGAATGTGAAGTATGCTTAAATTCGCAAGTGTGTTGCTGGAAGACCAGTCTTCTATCTAGCTCTCTTGCAGGCAGCAAATTCTGCAAATAGAAATATTTCTAGTTTGAATAATACTTCTTACAGCTCTTGTAGAGTTAGCCAGCAATAAGCATAACTGGGGAATTTGAATAATTTGTCGTTGATAATGATTAAACAGTGGGGGATTTTAACAATAGCAATGTAAATGTTACTACAGTGCAGCACACACAACTTTATAGGATTTTAAAATGTTGGAATAACTTATTTCTTTTGTTATGTCACTACTGGGAGTTTATGTTGTCAACATTTAGGCTGAAGCTATAGAAAGGGTTTTTTGAAGGAGCAGGAGGTAATAAGCTGATTCCTGGCAACTGGTCTTAAGCTGACCACTGATTTAAGGTTAGCATAATGAGTCAGCAGTGCTAATACTTTGTTCTACTAATACTAGTTCTTTTTGTTGTTGGGGGCTTTTTTTTTGTTGGGGTTTTTGTTTGCTTTTTAAGAAAGTACAATAAGGTGGTATGTTCAGAAGTATGAGTAGCTTACTTGCCTTGAAAAACCCACCATTAACAATCAATCAATGTCTGCTTTTCCAAAGAAGACAAATTATTGAAACTTTTAAAGTAATTTGTTTGATTGGTTTTTCAAAAATTCAACTACACCTGTAATAAGATAGTCTAGGTACTAGAAGATGTAGCTTAGAAGTTTGAGTCTTACGAACATGAATTACAGTGAGAAGCAGGGGAAATGTGCTGTGCTGACAGAAACTCATAAATTCTTGTAATGTCAGGATGACTGCTGATGGAGATGAGGACAGATAGCACCAGGGAGGGGGTTGTGTGTGAATTCCTTTCTGCTATTAGAGACATTCTTGCTAAGATTTCCAGACACAAATCTCGAGTCCTGTAGCAACATGTTTAGTGATGACCTTGTGGATGCACATTAATGGGAGGGTTTTTGTAATCTGGCTGTCATGGGTTGAACAAGACTAGCAATGGCTATACCCAGACAATTGTGAAAAACAAAAATTAACCATCCACAAGTATGAGGCTATGGAAAATAATTGCAAATGCAGAGCTGCTCAGGAATTAATCAGCTAAGAATTTTGTTTAATATTGGTTTGGATGACAAAGTATGAACACCGGGGAGAAGAGATTAATTTTGGGGAAGAGGGGCATAAGTCAGTTGATTCTGTCAGTCTGAACAGATTCTTCATTCTGATTTTGAGCAATTAAACATTCTTTTTGATGTTTTATTCTTCCTTTGTTATGGGACCAGGATTTCTGCACGAACAAAAACCAGATCTTCCTACATTATATTTTTCTCCTACATGCTGGGGCAACTTACAAGATGCCTGACTCTTTCCTAGCTTTTTAATCATATTGATACTAGGTTTGCATATTATTTTGCTACTTGCTTAATTTTCAGAGGATAGGTTTTACTTCTAATTTTCTAGTTTAAGTCCATATGTGCCTTTTTTCTATCTTTCTGAAGATGGAATGAGCAAGATAAACATAGGCAGTGCTGACTACAACTGTGAGCTAGGCAGAGGTAGTCAGTTTTTGTGGCCTTTGTGGTAAAGCTGAGGAAGTAATGGTGCTGTTTTGCATGGACATATGGGGCCACTTACAGCTGTTACTGTACTTGTGAGAATTGTCTCTGTCACCTGGGATGGTAACTAGTAATGTCTCTTCACAATGTGACTGGGCTCAGACTGGGACTCAGGAATGACTCCTTATCCTGTCTGTGGCCCAAGCATGTGATTTAAAACCCTTTGAACAATACTTTTGATGTGTGTGATAATCTTGACATATGTCTTTCACCTTACCTTTCCGTTGAGAAAAGCAAGGTAAAATGCAAATTATCTTTTGAAGTGATCCCACACTGTTTTGCTAAGCGCACAAGCTACTTTGTGAGTAGGCCTGTGAAGTTCATTGTCTTGTAGTTTATCATTTGTTGTACAAAGCAGCTGAAACAACTTCCTGCAGTGGGGACACTGAGTCGAAGCAGCAGGTAAAATTCAGAATTGCTCATATTAAGCACTGTATTTTTAGCCATCTGTCATCTTCTGAAGATAACTGTGGTATCTTCAAGATACTGGAATTGGATCAAGAATTTGGACATTGCTGCCTATTCCATTTCTGGGAAAAATATGAATTTTTAATCTATGATGAGGTTTAAATTCTCACTGCTCCAAATATATTTACTGTCTTACTGCTTTCAGAATTCTGATCCTCAGGTTATAGTAAATGTGCCATAGGGCCATACAGTGAGAGTCTGAAACATCCAAATTCTATTTGCTTGTTGGTTTGCAAAGAAGCTTTATGGCTGGCTGACAGGGATCTCTTGTTGCAGCCTTGTTTATTTGCAGTCTTGTGTCCAGGAACATCTCATGTTAATTCCTACATTTTTATTTGAATCACCCACAAAACCAAGGCAGTTGCTGCTTTCTTAGTAACTTGCTCTTTTCTTGTTGTAGGTCTCCTGCTGCAAAAGACATTAAAAAGCAGGCAAAACCAGCAAAACCACCTAGATTATTTAAACCAATAAAAAAAAGGATACTGCATACTGCTTAACTGTTGAGAGAGTTACTGTTCTTTGTCTGGTGAGCAGTAACTCCTTAGACTGTGCTAACAGATACCTATGATTGGCTAATCTAATCTGCGCAGCTTTGACGTCCGCCCCAGTTGTGGGGATAGGGGATAGGACAGTGCACCCAAGCATTTTAAAAATAGATGCAAATGCATACATAGGGTTACTGCAATTGCAGTCTTACTGTGCTGTTAGATTAGTTATGTTAGGCTTGATAGTCCACCAGCTGTCTACTCAGATTCGGTGGGTTTTGTTCTCCTTTTTATTTTTTTTTTCTAAGTATATTAAAAAAAGAGCTTTCTTTTTTTTCTTATCTCTGAAGTCACTAGATGTATTTATGAGATGGCCCTTGCAAACCAGTGGGATAATGTTAGAGGAGGATATGAAGGTTTGAAAATGGAAGAACTTGCCAAGAAATGTGGGTGCCAAGTGGGAGTAAGAAATGATATTCTGATATCAAGCAGCAAATTAAGCTTCAGAATAGTGCTTTGTTAAATTCCTGGAGAAGCAGGAGGTAAACCTATGGAAATGATAGAGGATGAGCAGGGGTAAGAGCAGTGTGGCTGTGTATGTCCCAGGTGGCCCATCAGCCACCTGTGAAGAGAGGCTGTGTGGGGGCTGTGTGCTGAGCTATAGGAAGGTCATTAAGGTCTTTAGGAGCAGATGGTGTAAGGCCTAAACTGCAGGAACAAAATTGGAGGGTGCTGAGGATGGAGCTGGAGAACTGTGCACCAACTGCTTCAAACTGCTAAGGCATGGAGAGGAGAAAGAGTAGTGACCAGAGAGGAAAGGTGGGTCATTGGAGGTATCTGTGTGGGGTTTGGTGTCTCCCTAGCCCCTAAACAGGTTGTCATGTAGTGAAGTTAGGGGAAAGTGGGAGATTAGAAGGAAGAGTGAGTGCTGAGAAGCGGAAAGATGGGAAATATGTCAGAGGCAGATTCATGAAGTAATAATCCCACCTGGCTGTATCTTTTTATCTTATACATGTTAATTATTTTCAAACACAACTAGAATGTTTTCATTTTATGTATGGATATAGTCACCTTGAATTGGAGTAGTTGAAAGGGAAGGCTTGAAAGGTTTCTTCAAGAAAAACCAATTTTCCAAATTTATTAATTGTGTTCATTTTGATCAGTCTCTAACTTTGATCTCTCTCTAACTTAGTATATCTCTGGCATATTCTCATTGTAGAAAACACCTGTGCATATTAGTTTCCAAAACGCCCTACTGAAGAAAGTACTCTTCAAAAAACCAGATGATAATCTCATTAAAATGTGAGACTATAAAAAAATGTAAATAACAGGTTAGTAGTTTGTCTACCTAAGAACTTAGTTGTTGATTAAATAAGCTACCTATATATAATATCTAATTTAAATCACTTGAGTCAAATGCCAGTGGTGTTACACAGGTGGTTAATTGGGCATATGAGTAAGAATCTTGCCTACCTAAGGTGGGTTTGAGAGAGAAGTTCCATGTCTTCTAATACTAGCGTGTCACATCTAATTAAAGAAATCAGATGCAAATACTTTTTTTTTAATGTAGAGGACTATTCCCTTTTTCTGTCCTTGTTTGTGTTTCATTTGATAAGAGGGTGCTCAAACCCAACATTTAAAACTTCTGACCATAATTCTTGCGGCGGAATTGAATCCTACATGTAGATTTCATAATTGTGTGCTATACATGTAAGTTATATTGTATGGCTAATGGATGAAAGGGAAGTATTTTTTGTTTTTGTTTGTTTATTTGCATTCAAATCAACAGCTTTGATTTGTGTGTCTGATAGAAAACCAGAGTTGCATAAGCTGCTTCAAGCAGATTACGGGTAATGTGGCTGGCATATTAATCCAGACATCTTGTTTGATGTTGACAGCAATTTCTAGGCACTGCCATGTATTGCCTTAAGAACTTTCAATTTATGATTTTGCAGGGTATGATTAGATGTTGTTTGGGGTTTATGTTACTTTAAACAAAACCAAACAAACTAACAAAAATATCTTATTTTTTCCTTTTAAGGGAAAAAAAAAAAAGAAACCAGAGCAAATCTATCTGAGCTGTCAAGAACTTGTATTTATTAGCCTATATTCTAAAAAAATGTGAATAAAAGCTATACTGCAGGGAAATATGCATTAATGCTAATGTGTGGATCATGGTTTGAAGACCTATTGTCCAACCCCCAGATTTGTGATTTAAACCCCAAGAAACCTACCTCTAAGTAGCTAGTTTGAGTGGGAAGGACTTCAGTTGTCTATTCAATGTGGCAGATCAGTGTATTATTGTTGCAAGCTGGTACAGTTTTCAAGAAATTCTAATAAACACTCTATTGTTTAAAATTTTAACACCTCTTTCCCAAAATGTCTTTCTCTTCTTACAGTCAGTGTATGTAACACTGCATATTTAAATTAATAGAGTTTTAAGAGATGGGGATGTTTACAAAATTCAAAAGCTTCATTACAGTAGTTGTCTAAATAGGTAATTTAAGGACAGGTTTTCTCTTTGTATTTCAATTATGTTGACTCATGATAATCCAAGTATGTACTCTGTTAAACATATTTAAATGACTATCTTAGCAAAGGTTTAAAATTTAGTTGTTTTTATAATAGAAAATTATGAACTTTTAAACTTGTATATTTCAGACTATTTTTATAGAAATAAAAAAATACATTAAAAACAACTTCTCACAGTTTAAAGTGTTTGATGTTGAATAAAGAAGAAACAAAATGGAAATACTGTGTGTATGTAACAGCTGGTAGTAAAAGTAGAGAAACATTTATGTAATTTGTCTCGTAATAGATTAACTGGTAAGAGAGCTTAACAATTCTAGAAGTGATTATTTTGTTTTGTAGTCAAAGCCAGAGGACTGAAAAGGCTACCTTTTAAAATTTTAAATTTTCTCACAACTTCTACGTAGTTTCACGACTTTCACCGGACCAGCAACTGGATAATGCAAGGTGGGAAACAAACACAGCAAAATGGAAATTATGCTCCTGCTGCTCCAATCAAGGTCATTGCTGCTTTGGTGCATCATCACTCTGAGCCTGGAGCATTGCCTGGGACTTCTGCAGTCCTGGCTTGGCTTTCTCTGGAGCTGGTCTATGTGTGACATATATGTTTAGTCTATTATTTATGCCTCTTCTCATGGTGTGAGCCCAGGTGTAGCTCACAGCTAGTCCGAGAGATCATGGCAGGATCATTGATTATATTTTTAATAGAACTTGGTTCAAGGTGTGTGATGATTCATAGGAAATGCATAGTAGTCCGTGAGGAGTTTGGTCATCTAAAACTTCTGCACTCATTGAAATAGATCAAACCTTGGTTCAGACATTACTGCAGTTTACTTTTTATCTGAGTAGCCCAGTGCTTCATCACACGTCCGGACTTTTATTTCTATTCTGCAGGCTGGGTCTAAGTTGGTTTTCCTGGTTTAGCAGAAAAGTTTTGCAGGTCACGGCTTGAGCACTCTGGCACCTGTTCTCTAAACTGCAAATCACAATTTAAAAAAAACCCCAAACAACTAATTAAATTATAATTATTTATTTTTACAAACAAATTTAGATCTGAAGATTGTTCACCTGCATGATTGTCCCAGTTATTATCTTATGCTGAAAAGGCCTTAAATGATTTTTTTGTGATTTTATTTTTATTATACTCTTTTATTTTTTTAAGGAAAATGAGCTGTTCAGGTAAGCTGTGCTGTGTAAGTAACAATATATTTCCAGTACTTGTCAAGTTTTGATACAATGTTTGTTCAAGTATCTCCCGGTCTCAGTAAAGTCTTGTCCCTCTGAGGTAATAATTATTTGTGCTCTGTAGAGGAGTTCAGGCAGATCAAGTAAAATGTCTGTGTTCACATGAAGTCTGCTACAGCTGGAAATTCCTCTAAATCCTCGTCTCTCAGCCTAATCACTTAGACTTCACTTTGCCTAAGATAAAGGCACCCAAACCCAGTTTTAAGCTGTATTTAAGCCCTCTGACATACTGGAAGGAATAACATAGCTTTTGGGATATTATCTTTCTGCAGTTTTGTGTCATTCATTATTGAGGAACTGCAGGGGGATGAATAGATCTTGATTCCTGCCCAAATCCACATATGAGCTGGAAACTGTGTGTACTGTGCATCTCTCTTTCATGGACTCTGAAATGAAATAGGAGTTGTAGATATAATTTATAAGTAAATCAATTTCCAATGTTGCTCACTTATTCCATGGTTTTTCTTAATCTTAATGCTGATAGTAATAAATATTTTGTGCATAAAGAAGCGCCTGTGTTGCACAGGAACGTGTTCACTCATCCTGTTAAATGTGGTTTATGTTGGCATTCCATGAATTGATCTGTTACCCTCTGGTGCTGCAGCTGTTCCTAAAAAAGGACGTGCCATTTCTCGTGTAATAGCTTGCATAATGCTGACAAGGGAGAAAGTCGTATGATTCCACGTTAAAGCAAATATTGTTCATGTGAGTTTATTACACAAAACAATTAATATTACTTTGTGAAATATGTTTTTGAAGAGTGTAAGATTTATTTACTTTCATTTGAAAAATGAAATTATTAAGTTGCCTCATTCAAAAAAATAAAATTAATTTTCTTCCCTCCCCTCCAAACACACTCTGCTAATATGCTTTTATGTACAAATGGCCATGATGAATTTGGTTGCTTAGGGCTATGTTGCATGTGCTCAGTCAGCCTGACTGTGTGCTAACCAATTGGAATGGTACCCCACGAGCAGAGCATGGTTGTGCATCGTGTGACAAAGATTTGACCTGACAGTTTTACAGCCATGCAGTGCATGGAGGTTTAGAGCAACAAAAAAGGGGCATGAAGGACTGCATGGCAGAGACCTGTGCTGTTCCTGCTGCCTCTGCAACAAAAATGTGATAATGTTCTAGTCAAGAAAACTTGAAAAACTGTTTTCTCCAGCCTTTTCTCTCCTGCTTTTGAGACTGGCTAGATGTGCAGCCATGTGTATTTTTACTTTGTTTAAAATACTGTCAAATCAGCTGTGTTTTAATGAGGGACATATATTAATTCATTACTGTTGGAAGACATTTCATTTGTCTTTTGGTAGGTTACTTTGCATTTCAAATTTGAGATGCTTGCATTTTGTATTAAGCTTCTTCCTTATGCTCTGCTGTAGATTGGCATGGAACATTCTTCTTTCATCACTTTGTTTAATGCTTTTATTATATAATTTTAACTTTGTGAACAGTTACAGATTTTCAGGGATGTAGTGAACTTAAATGTGAACTATTTCTGACCTCTTCAGCATAGAGACAAATTACATTACACAAATGTATGAGATCTTGTAGATTTACATGTCTAATCTGCTGCATGGCAAAAAAAGACAAATGGTTATTTAGAAGGGGTGTTGAGTAGGTTTTCCTTGGTTTAGTCTTGAAAATTTCTCTGTATTATTTTCTTTTGCATAACATGTTCTCTGTAAATGCTGTGAAAAAAAAAAAAAAAGTCAAAAGTGACTGCTGGGAATTGAAAGCAAATAAAATCAAAGTGTGCCATGAGAAATTAGGTAGCCCAAAGAGCAAACAGAAAAGAGGTCTGTGCATGATTTTGAAGGTAATTTAATGAACACATTAATTAGCCTTTTTTTGCTTTTAAGCAAAGATATGATTTATGCTTTTATTTTCACAGTGGTATAGTGATTTGAACTCAGATAATCTACTGGATTTCTTATTGCATGTCTTCTGCTTTGGCCTTCATTATTTTATTCTAAAAAAATGTCAGGAATTATTACCTAGAGGCTATAAGTTATAGCTTGTGTCTTGTTTGTCTGTTTGTCATGTAATAATGAAACCTCAACTGAATTTCTTTGTTAATAGCAGAGTTATCTAAGCACTTAGGTATTTCTTTAATAATAGAGGGGTTTTACTGTTTGTGCCAGCATACAGAAAATTAGAGTTTGTGTTTTTCACATACCTGTATTGCTTTACAGCAGAGTTTTCCTGGCCTGTTGCAGTTAACCAGGTGGCAAAACCTCATCCTCTTGTAGAAGTAGTGTCATGTGCTCTTACACTTCTCCTTGCTTTGTCTTGCAACATGCTTATGTCAGCATAGTCTGTGGAGCAGCATTGCTGGTGCATTTGAGAACTGTAATATGTGCAGGCAAGCCGTATCTGCTAGACAAGGAGACTGGTGGTGGATGGATTTCTCCCCTCACAGCAGCTTCTCTGTCTGCTGTGCATTGCTGCTGCATACAAAAGCATGCACACCTCACCTTTGGCTCTGGAAATCAGTTTGCTTGCAAACAGGAGGAGCCAAAGGAGTTGATGTTAGCAAGGGCAAGGACAACCCCAAAATGTGGGAAGAAACAGTGGAGAACTAAGAGACGCAGCTAAGTATCTGATAGGGTCAGTGAGCAATAGTAGCAGGAATGTGAGAGACTGGAGGGGAAGGCAGGAGAAAATGCAAGTAACAGTTGAAGGGGAAAATTTACCTGAATTTGAAAGGAAATTACCCTGAGGAATGCCTGTGTATATCTGAACAATAGCATTAATGGAAAACATTAGTGTTCTCAGCAGCAGCAGTGTTAAAGGCAGCAGTTGTAGATGCTGATGAGGTCAAGTCCAAGTTCAATTTTAACAGGGAAAAAATCCCTTCTGTAGAAGGAGCAGCCTCTTCTCTCCAATCAACGTAGTTGTAGCATATTATTGTTGTTTCAAAGCTTTCAAAATGCAGACTTTTAATTTCTACTTGTTGAGTCAGAATAAGATGTTGTTTTGCACTTGATTTACCTGTGTCAGTGGAATAATGAAGGATGGATTAAATAGAGGGTACTGAAGATAAAGAAAAAAACATCTTTCCACACTAAGATTTAAAATAGAACTGAAAAATAAGACTTCACAGTGAAGACTAGGAATCGTAAAACTTGTATGAAAACTTTTGTGTTCAGAAACTTGTGTGATGGGCTCATGGGAGCTGAGGAAGACAGAGTAAGACCCCTGTGTTCCTCCAGAACACCAGAGCAGGTTCTTATGAACTTCTGTTTATTTGTGCTTCCATGAGTTTGAGTCATATCTTGAAAGCAGCTGAGGGGTTCTATTTCTGTGTATAGTTTTATGGAGCTGGAAAAGCCTTACCTGAAGACCACACAGTTGATTCCAGGAGTTCTTGCTCATTTTAATTTGACAGTGCTTTGACGAGGAAAATTTGAATCTGAGCTTTTAAGGAGCCATTATTGTTTGGCTTCAATTTTTTAGTCTTGTTTCATTGCCTCCTTAAAGTGTCTCTCTTTAGTCTGTTGTGGGCTCTTGTTTTTAATGAGCTTGTGTAAGTTTCTGTTCACAGCTGAAATGCTTTTGGAAACAGCCATCTGTTAAGCACACTAATTGGCCAGTTGAGAAAAATCATGAACAATGTTTTGGTTTCTTCAGAGATGGATTTAAATGCAAAGTCTCAAATTAACTCCATCTTTTTATCATCTGGGTGATGTTTTCATGTTTTTTGTTTATCACCCAGTTATAGCTTGACCAGTGACATCAAAAACATCATCTTGGAGGGAGATAGAACAAGGTCTGCCATCTCAAAGCAGCGTGTACTTGTGCATCAAACGTGGGGCTTGTATGTTGTAAATCTGCCACAGCTAAGGTCTAGGGGGATATACAGGCTAATCTCATTCTTTTCTGCTTATAAGTACAAATCTGATTGTTTTACAGACTGGGTGTTACTGGTCACCATCCTAATTAATCGTAAATGCTGGAGCATTTCTCTTTTCTGTCATGGATATAGAGGACTGTAGTTAACAGCAGAGTGTGGGTGTTCAACAGTCTTGTTTATGTGTGCATTTTATGTCTCAAACTACCTATGTTAATAATGTTGCTTTATTTCTCAAGAGCATGTCATTCCCTGTGGATATATTGGACAATTACAGTCATGAGGACTTGGAGAACTCAGCAGAGGACTACCTCTTTGACCTTCGGTGGGGGAAATCAAACTCTCCTGAATTATTTTCTCTGCCAGACCGCCGCAAGGTAAAAAACAGCAAATACTGTAGTACTAGTGTTCTGAATGTCCTTGTAGATCTAAGATATCCAGTCCTACGGAATCTCAGAATTATTTTATCAAAGCTTTTGTATTTTCCAAATTCAGAATTTCTGTGTTAAACTCTACTTTTTTCACTCTGTAACTGGGTTTAAATCTGGGTTTCATTTATTGTGTGTGGCTTGTAGGTTATGGATCTGAATATTTTAAGCAATTTTTAAAAACCAAAAAACCCCCAACCTGACTATAACCTTAAATTTTCAACTGATGAATCAAACATCATGCATCCTCAAACAACTATAATCACTAAGAGGTTCATGATTTACTTAAGCTAACTGGCTCTTTTTGTATCTCAGTCCTTCAGTGTTCTTCATATTTGGGTTCAAGTTTCCATTAATAAGCTTCACTAATTTCAAGAGGATTTTTTTTCCTTATTTGAAATATTTGGTGCTGTTATTGAGCTCTAGAAGAGAATAGCTGTGACACTTATGTTTTAAACACTTATCCCTTGTGTGATGAGTTTATCAGTGTTAGTTTTGTCCAGAAAAATACTTGTATTAGAACTAGTGCCAATAAAATCAGCAGTGTATAGCTTTAATGAAAAGTAAGTGAGCTGAGTGGATTTTCTGTAGGATCTAAAGGTCAGTACCACAGATTCCTTGGTGGAAGCAGTCTTTACTACTTTCCTGCATTTATACTAATGCTACATGCCTAAATGTTTGCTTGTATTAATGTCCTCATTTATGACAACAGCATGTCATAATCTTCTTAAATTTGTTAAGCAAGTCTGTCTACTGCACTATTCCTGTCTGCCAAGTTTTTTATAGTTACTTTAATAATGGAAACATGTGAATTTAAATATCAAAGTACATTTTGACAAAAGTACTTGTTTCCTTAAAAGAAGATTATTTGACCCTTTTAATGTTTTTTCTGAGGAGGAAAATCAAGTAGGCAACTTCAGAATTTCTAACGTGTGGAACTTCAGGGAACAAAACCCTTTTGAATTTGCCTTCCCATTAGCACATTAGAACTTGTTAACAAACACAGTTCTGCTGTGCCAGTTTGTTTCAGTGCTTGACTGACTGCCTCATTCTTCTGTTGGCTTTGACAGCTTGCGCAGTTGGGACTGTTGAAGTGAAGATAATGCTGGTTCCTTGCACACTTACTTCAGTTGCGCACACAAATGCAAACTGTTGGCAGAAGAGAGCTGCACAAATTAGTGTAGCTAAATCTGCCAAAGCCTGGGAGAGCTTTTTAGATGTAGACACATCTAGGAAGATGTGTCTAGAGAAAGGACTGAGGTCAGATGCTTGTCTTTTACAATTAGCTGTTAAGGACTTAATTTTCAATATTCTTCTCGTTTACCTTGATAAACATTCTTTGTGTATTTTGCTACACATTTACTACTACTGTTGTTTTAGCAAGAGCCTACTGAATTATTGTACATTTTTTCAGGTTCCTATTAGCTTGACATCTGTGGGCTTCGTTCCTCTTTATGGTGAAGAGCAGACACACAAAGTTCTTGCACTGTTTGCACCATGGGACTCACTCACAGGTTTAATTTTAAGCTTTTTATCTCTGTTTTGCTATTTCTTTTATATTTTTTTTGCTGTGAAAAATGAGTGTTACCAGGCCCTTGCTCATTTCCTGCTGCTGTAGCCCATAACTTTTCCATTGTGTTTGTTGTTCCCTGTTTTTTCGTTCACATACTATTATTTTCTGTTGTGAATTTATATACATAAGTGCTAGAACTTTGCACGCTAATCAGATCAGAACTAGACCCATTGAATTCAAAAGATATGTACTTTGTATTCAAAAGATATGTGGTGCTTTGATGTGGTGCATATGATGTGTCTGGACCATCATACAATATGTATCTCTTGATCTCTCTATGTATGCTTCACATCTCATTTATTGAACATTCCTAGAATCCATTAATTTGCACATGAATTTAAATGCTCTTTATTAATAGTGATTGATCAGTGTTGTGTGTAAATTTGTCTTTAGTTTGAAGTCCTAGCATAGCTCTGGCTGAGATTACATTTTTTGTGGGTTTTCTCCTGCCTTTCTTCCTTACTTCTTCCTTCCATTCCAGTTCTCCATGTTTCCTTCTTCCATTTAATGCCATGTATATGATTGCCAAATATGCCACAAATGCCTATAGATCACAGTCTTCCTAACTGCTGCTCACATGGCTATCAGCCTTTTCACATTCATCTAACTCCCTAAAACTTGCACAGTTTCAATATCAATATCCATTTACCCAGTAGTAAAATACATGTATGAGTGAAACTCATCTTGACAGGTAGATTTTAGTGGAAGGAGATGTTAGAGCACAGTGTTGAGCGATAGTGCTCATGTCTGAAAAATAGTTCTTATATACCGTACCACAAAAAAAACCCAAAAACCACAAAACCCCCAAAATCCCAAACCCAAACAAACAAAAAATCCCTAGTGTTTATTGATCTCAGTTATCAAAAAAGATTTTGGACTAGGGAGCGTTTCATATGGGTGGGGTGTACAGTGCCCCATTGGTTGTGCTAATGTAGTAGGAGCTACATTAACATAGTGCCATCTAGAAGATGCCTGAAGTGATTACTACATTGTTATTCCTGAGTATTTAGCAACTTTAATGAATATGTTTCTTTTGGAATGGTAAGAATCACTAACATTTTATTTCCCTTGTTTCTTTCAAGCTGTAGCCCTGTATCTTGCTGACCAGTGGTGGTCAATTGATGACATTGTGAAAACATCTGTCCCTGATAGACAGGGGCTTCATCAGGTAAAGCGCTCCAACATTCACCTAGCAGTTAATCCTATACTTCGAGATAATGGCAAATAGATAGTGTGCAAGATATAACATGTTTTAATTTCATGAGAGGGCTGTTGCAAGGGAATAGAGGAATAGATACAAGGGGGAAACGAACTTGAACGTGAAGATAGGGTCTACAGCAAGAATGACCTTTGTACAGCAGCTCGTAGACAACTTAGATGTTAGCTGTGTTACCATTTTTTTTCTTTACTCTTTAGAATATTGTGATCTTGGTAGAATAGTGCATTGTCCCATAGCAGTACCCACTGATCTTATCAGGAGACTAGAAATCATAAAATACTCTCAGAAATGTATTTGACAGAAGCAAGTTGGAGCTGGTAGAGGAAATGCATGAAATTTGGAAAAATAAGTTGTCTCCTATCTCCTTTATTGCTCATCATTCACCTTCGTTACCATTATTTAACCCTGTAGCATGGAGTTTTCCAGAACTGGAAATCTGTGTTTTTCCAGGGGTGTAATTAATGTCTGCTCATGGAATCTGGGCATTCATCATTGATTTTTGCAATTTTTGAAATTTTCTGTAGGGAGTTTGGCATGTAGCCTGGCTTTCCACATGTTTCTTCATGGTAAGAAAATCAGGAAAGCTGAGTCTTTTACAAGGGAGGTAGCTGAGACTAAGTATTGGAAGAGATCATGGTTCATCCTTCTTCACAATAAGTAGAATAGTGGTGAACTCAAATTTTATATATAAAAGAAACCCTGTAGGACAGAGAAAAGGATATTGAATTCCTTATTTCATGCCACAGAAACTGTTTTAACAAGTTTTTTCACTGCATCATGTCCTGTTGCCTGCCACTCTATCAGGTGTGATTGAGTGTGCCAAGTCCTGCCACCCTGAGGCTCATCATTTCTCCTTTGTAAGACTTCAGTTACCTCCTAGCCTGGGAATTCTGAAGCTGATGTACTGCTATTGCGTTTGGTGATTGCTTCTTAAGTACAAAAATAGTTTTAAGTTAGAGCATAATGTTCTCAGTCCACTGCCCTTCTCCCAGATTTTATGCATTGGATTGGGAGTGACATTGAAGATGTGGAATATCCTCTATGGTTGTGATTTGTCCTTAACCTATCTGTCACAGCTTCTGAGCATCTTCTTGCCTTGTAACAAACCTCAAAGAATCACCCTGCTTTAGCACTTACAGCCTTCCCTTGAAATCTGTCTGCAGCTTTGTTAAATAAGATCTCTCATGTATGGGTACTGACTAATCTGACCAATCTTCTGAAATGCTTTTTTCTGTGTTCCCTTAGGTGAAGTCTGTTGGAGAGAGAGTTGTTCTCTATGTTCTGAATCGAATTATCTATCGAACGCAAGAAATGGAAAGAAATGAGACCCCCTTTCTCTGTCATGGTAGCAACCATTATGCTAAGATCATGTGGAAAAAAGGAGAGGCTATTGGGTTCTATTCTGTTAAACCTACAGGTAAAGCACTTGAGGACTGTGGGATTTGGGCGGTAAAAGGGGAGGAGATAGCTTGTTTGAAGAATACTGTATTAGTAGGCTTTATAAGCCTTGCAGGCCTAATTGAGTTGGTGTTAATGCAGTCATAAGAGGTCAGGTGGCTGTTAAAAACTCAAGCTGAAATACTTTTATGCTTTAGCAATTTAGGTTCTTAGATTTCTTCATATTTACAAAACATATTTAAAACCGTAAAAAATTTTATCTACCCAACAGCTTTTTCTTCTATAGAGCAATTGTTTGCATATGGGTTGGACTGTGCTTGTCTTGAGTTAGCAGAAATGGAAGGTTTTTCTTTCAAAACATTTTCAAAATTTCACCCATGTTTGAGTGTGTTGTATTCTCCATATTAGTAGCCTATGTGGAAAAGACCACTCTGTATGCAGATCTGTAAACAAATGCTTTGAAGAGTGGTGGAGCTCTTCAAGCATCCCAAAGAATACCCAAGTAATGTAACCTCTCTGCTCAAGTTTCCCTTGCTTGAAAAATGAAAATAGTAATAGAATCATAGAATGATTTTGGTGGGACTGGACCATTAAAGACCATCTAGACCAATCTGCCTGCCATGGGCAGGGGCACCTTCAACTAGACCAGGACCCCAACCAGCCTGGCATGAACATGGGATGGGGCATTCACACCTTCTTTGGGCAATCTGTCTCACAGCTTCACCACCCTCACAGTAAAGAATTTTTTTGTAATACTGTCATACCCAATCTAAATCTACCCTCCTGTGGCTTAAGGCCACTGCCCCTTATCCAATCACTACATGACCTTGCAAAAAGTTGCTCTCCAGCTCTCGTGTAGGCTCCTTTGAAGTGCTGAAAGGCCACAATTAGGTCATGCTGGAGCCTTCTCTTCGCCAGGCTGAGCCGCAGCTTTCTTCACCTTTCCTCATGCAAGAGATGCCCCAGCCCTCTGATTGATTTTGTGGCCCTAAAACAAGTATGTTCATGGGTCCCAAAAATACAAGGTCGCAAAGACTAACTGGGTTGTATAGCCCACTGTGTTTCTCATTGGCCTTGTTAGAGAAGAGGGCACCTCTTTGGCATAGATTCACTGAGGGGCCTTAAAATGGATTGTCTATTACTGGACTGTCATAATGCCATTTTATGCCATCCCTTTTTCACCACTGAGTTCATAGGTATCCTTGGAATCCTCTCATACAGAAGTACCTATGTGTTGTGACCATCTGTTCCATGTTTGTTTCATTTGGGATATGTTGTTTATGGGACAATTTCAGTAAAATGTCCTAGCATTGTTTTATCTTCATTTAAAAATGGGAATCATTGTTTCAGTCATTAAGCAAGAAGTGAATTAGTTTTCATATTTGTCCTGAGAAGTCATAGAATCAGCATAAAAGTGTAATTAAATATATTTTTTGTCTCCTATTCCCTCCTCTGTCTTTCAGCTTCATTTTTACTGTAGTTTTCATATGGAACCATATAGTGAGATTTTGAAGTGAGCCTTTCCTCTCTGTCTTGTCTATTCTTTTCTGGTACTACAGACTTTTTCTGTTGTATTATTCTATTGATGTACCTTGATAACCTTATGAAGCTTCCACAAAGAGGTTAATAAATGACTAATAAAAATTATTTATTTTAAATAAAGTTGAAAATTATTTTTATAGCTTTACTTACTTTTACTTACTATTATATAGTTTGGAATTTTTATAATTTATAAAAGTCTTTATTTAAATATACTAAAATCCAGTCAGTCAGCATGTCATCCATACTGATGGTTATTTTTTCCCTCTGATAATTTCAGGAAGTGTTTGTAGCTCTCTTCTTAAACAGAAATGTAAGTTGCCAGTGTTAGACACAATGTTTGTTAGAAAGAAACATCGTGGGAAAGACTCTGGGCTAATGATGTTGGAAGATTTTGTGGATTCTTTTACTGAGGAGCCTCTTGGCCTACGATATCCACTGTCATCCTTCGTGTATACAGGCAAGCTCTTTTACTTTTTCTTCTGATTTTCTTTGTGGTTTCTTTGCATGTCCAAATGAGTATTGTCATTCAAGCTCTATTTTGTGACCTCATCCCCAGCTTCTACATTAAATTTTCTGCACTTTGGTGATGGTTAAAAACCCTGTTTTGTTTAAAATGAAGTAGTTCCTGATTCAATTTTTAATCCTCTATGTAAAACTAGAGGATTATTTGAACCCTGTTGGCTTTCTGCTCCTGTGAAGTTTACCACTGTCCAGTATCCCCACCAAGCCTGTGATCAAGAAAGTGATCAGGTGTTTCTGTGATCTAATGTATATCTGCTTTGTAGCACTTTTTTCTTGCTCACACCTAAACCTCATGAGGTCGCTTAACTCATGCTTTCTCTGAACTTCTGATGAAGAGGTCATATTAGGCTCTGCTTTAATTTGCATTATCAGAAGACACAGTTCTAAAATAAAAGGAAAACATATGGTTCTTCCATTAGCAACCTAAGGGGACTGTGTAATGTAGAAAATGACATGGATTCTGGAAACTATGTTCTTGGGGCTATGTTCAGACAAGAAGCACATTTCTTTTGTCCTGTTTCTCAGGATGTGTTCCTTCTTAAGCCAATTGCCAGGGGTCCTTTTATGAACATTTCTATCTGGCCTTCTTAACCAGCAGAAATTTTCTGCTTTTCCAAGCACCACAGTCTGCCACTGAATCTGTTAAGACCTGATTTGTTAGGCTTCAACCAGGAAAATTACTTGAGCAGAATTTAATGACTAATTCATTTCTGTAGTCAAGAAATGACACAGTGGGGGATCTTGTGCTCTGAAACTGCATTAGTAGTGAACCAGGTGAAAAATGGTTGTTTTTCCAGCAATTATGAAAGAATAATGTCAAAGCATGCATGCCTCTTCACCTTGCTTGATGCAGGTATAAAGAGAAAAGAGGTGGAAAGACAGCAATGCAGAAAATATTCTAGAAGTGAAAAGTGATTAACAACCATTCAATGGTAACATGTTAACACTCCCAGAGAGTGCTTGTCACACTGTCTACTACAGTGTAAGGTGACAGAAAGCACTTGACTACGTCCTCTGCTTAAGAAGTCTTCTGTCCTGAGTTGAGTCCTGTAGTTGGCAGAACAGTGACTAGTGAATTTGCAAATCGCAGATGGGTACTAGGAAAAGAAGAAAATCCCATTCATCTTTGTTTGCAGTTTAAGATAATAATGGAAAGTATATAAACCCATATTAAGAAAGGGTAAAGCAGTATTTTTAATTTCAGACTCAACTATTTTGTTAAACAGTTTTGTTGTTGTTTGTGTGTGATGGTAGATTGCAAAATTTGATTTCAGATAAACTTGAAAAACTGAGGTATAGCTGAGTATATAGTATATATAATAGTGTTGTGTTTGCACAGCTTGTAAGCAATACCTTGAGAAGTACCCTGGGGATAAAAACCTTTTGTGGCAAGTGGAAGGAGCAGGAGATTGGTTCCAGAGAAAGTCTATTATGTCTATAGTGCAAAAGGAAGATCTCAAAATTAAAGGTATGGATGCTTTGTTTTGTTGTTTTCTGACACTTTGTAAAAGTTGAACAAATACTGTACAAGACTGACTTCTGTGAATGCTGTGCAGAAACTAGCAGAGAGATTTCTATTTGTCCTGCAATCTGTGAGATCGTATTTGGAATGGTGTCATGTTTTAACTCCATCTGGCAGCTAAGTACCATGCAGTTGCTTGTTCACCCTCTCCTCCCCCAATGGGATGAGATGAAGAGTCTGAAAAAAACCCTAAAACCTGTGGGTTGAGATAAGAACAGTTTAATAATTAAAATAAGATAAAATATAATAAATATAATGAAAAGGGAGACAAAAACAGAGCAGTAAAACCTGAGACAGAGAAACTGCTCAGTGCAGTTGTTCACTACCTGCTGACAGATGCTGAGCCAATCCTCAAGTGCCCTTTGTAGCTAACCGTGCCCAGTTTATATACTGAACATGATGTTCTGTGGTGTGGAATATCCCTGTGGTCAGCTGTTCTAGCTATGGTACCTTCCAGCTTCTTGTGCATCTGCTTACTGGAAAAGCATGGGAAACTGAAAAGTCCTTGACATAGGGTAAACACTACTCAGCAGCAATGAAAACAGTGTATTATCAGCATTATTCTCACACTAAATTCAAAATGCAGCACTGTGCCAGCTACTAGGAAGAAAATTATTTCTATCCCTTCTGAAAGCAGGATGATATCCACTCCTTATTACTGTGTCTTTTATGTCATACCCAAATTCTGTTCTTCGCAGTACACCATTTACTTTCTTGTCTTCTGATATATACACACACATCATACACATGTATCATTGCCTTAGTCTGTGGGCCATTCCCCTAAAATGTCTGTTGCATTCCTTTAGTCCATGGCTTTGAGTTACATCTATTGTAACAATCTTCCAGGACAGAAAAGATTTTGCATCAAGTTGGATTGTTGCATGCTGGAGCCAGTTCTGCTTCCGTCACAACTGCACTTTTTCGGTTTCACGGAGTTAATTCTTCACTGGTCTGGATGATTTTTACTGTTTATACCCTTCATATGGCAATTGAATGGGAATTGGGTTCAGAGATCCCCAAATTCAGAATGGTAAAAACAGGTGCTGTGAGGTACCCAGGTCAGTGATGGACATGTAACCATGAAAGAGATGGTATAAAGTGTTCTATGACAATTAACATAATGCAATTTTATTTATTGGCTACTCTTACCCAAAATCAAATCACCATAAGGAATTCAATGGACTGCCCCATCTTCTTGAATTACCAGCTAGGTGGACCCAGGTGCTTGAGCAAACTCAGTTCCACAAATTATTTTGCTTTTTTCTGAAGCAGGAATAATGCAGACTGTTTGCCCCTCCATAATTACACGCATTACAGGAAATTTATCCCTTTCTACAATGTGTTAAAGTTTGGACTGTGCCATGGACTGACTGTCAGATTCCCTAGTGTTTACTTAACAGGTGGCTTCTGCTAAATGTGTGTCCCAATGTTTGAAGGTCCTGCCACCCACTGGTCAAGGATAAATGGGTAACAGTCTGTTGTATCCTTTCATTTTTCTGGAAGCTGTTGCATGACAGAGAGTGTGATATTCCCACTCAATGCTATGGTCTTTCAACCAGTTGTCTATGATGTTGTTTAGGAAATTAAAGCCAGTATCTCATTCTGGAATTTCTGGGACACTCTGGCATCTTCTTAAGGTTTCCTTCTTAAGGGCCATGGTTCCTGGTGGTGGCATGGTGTTCAGGCTGTGTTCTCTCTGCTGTAGTTGGTGCTTCCACCATTCTAAGCACGTGACATTTTCCTTGGAGTTTTGTGGGAGTGTGATATAGTCTGTCTGCCCAGTCTCCTCCCCATATTTCTATTAGAGTTGTCATTCTCCATACTAGAGAGGCTTTAAACTCTTGGTTTGTTTAGTTACAGTGCACGTTTCACAATAGTGGATAATCTGGGCAATTGTGTCCGTGGTTGAGTCCGCCCCGGATCATGTGTCCACTGATAATTTGCACCTCATCCTTGATTATCTGAGGTGTCATGGGTGCACCAAGTAGAAATAATTTTCCCTTATATTGACAATTCTGATCCACCTGAGTCCCTTCGATCTCAGTAGCCTGTTGCACTTTCTGGTTGTTCTGCTGTTCCTCTGTGGCCTGTTTCTTGGGTGCATTAGTCTCTACTTAAGGTACCCTGACAACCAGGATCTCCATCTAGACAGCGATATCTTGTCACAATGTGGCAGCTCAGATGGCCTTACCTTTTTGCTGCCAGTTGCTCTGCTTCCACTGCTGCAACCACCCCTCAGGGCATCTGCCACTGCACAAATAAACTAAAAATATTGACCATTTTCCTCATTCAACAAATCTGAAGGCAGCTGGGTGGCCTTCACCTCTGCAATCAATCACTTGATTCACCTTCTCCTTCACTGACTTGTTGTAGGAGACTCGATCTCTGATCCTTTCCTACAATGTGACAGAACTATCAGTAAGTAAGGCATATTTCTTCTCATTTTCTGGTAATTTATTACACAGTGAGTCCTCTTCAGTAGGGGTAACCTTCCCAGTGATATTCCAAAATCTTTTCAGTCCAGTCTTTGAGAGAGAGGAGACTGGAGTAGCAATTTTCCTGGAAGAATCCACATTTGTGATTGTTTTTCCTTGCAGTTCACATGCCCATGCCTCTAGGGTGGAGGTGGATTTTCCATCTCATTTTTTCATATCCTTTCTGTGGTCCCACAGGATTTGAAAAAACATTGTGTGTACTCTTTATCCTCTTTCTTGAGCAAAAGAATGCTCTCTTAATAGCTGAGGTAGTTGTCCATATAGGTGGGGAGTAGTCTGTCTTCTTTTTGTTGCTGGAACTCCCGGAGCTGTTTTTCATACTTTTTGAACAGATTTTTTTGCAACTGAAAGTCCATAGGTAAGAAGAGAGATTTTCTTTGTATTCCCAGAATTGGCAAACCATTTCATCCACTATGGGTACTTCCTCATCTCTCCAGGTCATTAATGCCAATGAGTTGGCACACGAGGATGGTGTTCTACATATACAAATATCTACCATGTGTGTTATGTGCCTTGGATTTTGTCTAGATCTGTGTACGACTGCACATTCTTTGTCTCATAACAAATCATCTCTAGCACAGCCAGCTCCCTCAAGTACTAGACACCTCTCTCTCCATGGTGGTCCACTTGCCTGGGTGACGTGGAATGTCTTCCTTGAAGACCCTTCCTTCACATCTGACAAGCAACTAAGTGCCACACAGCTGCTTGTTCCCGCCTTAGTGGGGTGGGGAGGAGAATCTGAAAAAAGTGTAAAAACTCTGGATGGAGACAGGAACAGTTTAATAATTGAATTCAAATTAAACAGAAGCATATTATAATAAATGTAATGAGAAGGGACACAACAAAACCAGAAAAATAAAACTCAAGAGAGAGAACTGATGCAGTTCTCTCTGATGCAGAACACAATGCAGTTGCAGTGATTAGCCCCTCCCAGTTTATATGCTGGGCTTAACAATGTGGTATGGAATATTCCTTTGTTCAGTTGTCCTGGCTGTGTCTCCTCTCCAGCTTCTTGTGCACCTTCTCACTCAGCAGAAGAAAATGAAAAGTCCTCGAATTAGGGTAACCCCTATTTGGCACAACTAAAAACATGAATGTGTTATCTCACACTAGATTCAAGACAGAGCACAGTATAAGCTACTAGGAAGAAAAGTAACCCTATCCCAGCTGACAGCAGGACAAACAGTCGTTATATAAAGGTACTATAATTTTTTCTGTTTCCCTTTTTAAATCTTCACAGCAGAGGCCTCGAAGAAGGAAAATAAGAATTTGCAAGCAGAGGATAATTTTTGTCAGTCTGCAGTATCTGAAGCAAGTGGACCAAGGACTGTGGTAGAAACACAGCTAAGTGTAGGTACACAGTCTGTTACCTCTTCTTTTTGATTGTATTGTAACTGAAAAACCAGTTATGAGAAATTATTTTTGCCCATATCATTACAACTGAATTTCCCATAATGTATATAAAAGATAAAGGGTTTTGTTACTACTTTCTACGTGGATGTAATGCTTCTCAGTGATGTAATGCTAATGACTAAGATGGATTGGTGTTTTTTTGATTTGATTTTTTGTTTGGTTTTGGTTTGATTTTTTGGTTTTGTCTTTTTTTGTTGTTTGTTTTTGGGGTTTTTTTTGTGGGCAGGTGGGGTTTCCCCATGCATCTACAGAGTCTGTGCCACAGCTGTCAGGGTCTGCAATTTGAGCCATTTACTAGCAGATTACATAAGGGAAAGTATTTAATCTGTCTCTGAGATTAAACTGTTTAGAGTGTCTGTTTTTAGAGGTACATATCCATGTCACAGTTCAATATAATGGCTGATGTTAAGTTCACATGGAAAGTCATGCGCTGCCCATGCAAAAAAGACCGCAGCTTTCATTGCACTTATTTGATATAGCAACCAAATTACAGCTGCTCATGGACATGAGGTCATGAATATATTTGGGTCATTAAATATTATGAACATTGCTTCATTTCGTTTGTATTCTGAAGCCACACAGAATGTGCTCGACAAGCATTTATAGCTCCAAATACCATGAGCATGGATTTGCATGCTTTAAGGACTGTCTGTGTTATTAACATGACCATGCTTTCATAGCAGTCAGTGCTTTAATTACAAATGGGAAATAATGGCTAAATCAGTACTCTCAGATAGTAATATTTAAATTTTAGATTTGTAACTTAAGTCAAGTTTTCCCAATTGAGAAAATTAGTATTTCCTAAAGCAAAAGTCACAGAAAATGTTGTTGTTTTTAATCTCTCAATGACCAGAAGCAATAACTCTTAGCTGTCTTTCATTTGTAACAGTGTCTCTAGCTTAATTTCTGAGTTTTAGATAGATTGCAATAATGATCATATCAGTAAAATGATCTAAAAACTTACATGTTTTGGTTATAGAGCTATATGGATATACTTGGAGAAAATAGCAGAGTGATAGTAATTATTTTGATTTTTTTGCTGTGAGTTGAGCCCTGCCTTTCTCCAGAGGAAAAGACAGTACATACCAAAGAGGTCCAGCTCCTCATAGCTTGGTAGAACTGCTGGCAGCTCTAAAATTGGCATCTGAACTATCTATAAGTAGTTATGCAATGGTTTGAAAATAAGAAAATAAAATACCCTACCTTTCCCCAAACCATGAAAAAACGTTCCCCGGCTTTAATTTTCACCTTTTACTTAGTGCTCCTTATTTTGTGCATTTTGATTCTAGAATAATTTTTTGTCAGTTTACAAATTCTTATATATTTAATACTCATTTGAAACTACTTTGAATAGCAGAATGTAGACATGGCCACTTTTTGCCAGCCTTCTTCCACAGTATTGGAAGTGAGGCTGGAAAAGTGGACCAGGATGCTGATAATTGCTGTTCCAGATTATTACTAGCAGCTAAGAGAAAACAATATACATAATACACACATATACATAATTTTATTTTGTAATGTGTAGAGCTTGTACTCATTCTACTGTATCAAGTGCTGAATCCTCAGCTAACTTGCAGAAAAAAAGGTATTGGGATTGTGTGGAGAAACAGGAGACAAAAAAAACTCTAGGGAGAGGGATCTAAGCGACCTCTTGTGCTGACCGTGCATGTAAGCTGAATTACTGATAAATCACCAAGTACTGTTTTTTCCTATTTTTTTTACATGGATTGCCATATTCTGTTTGATGTCATGATGAAGATAAAACTATAGAATAGAATACAAGTATACACGTAAGACTGCAATTAAATTTTGCCAGCTGCTGCAATGTAGTCCCTTGGGTTTATATAGAAAGGGGAAACAAACAGAAAAAGGCTCCTATAATTGAATTGTGCGGACAGTTGTTATAAACAGAACTGTTAGGAAAAAATCTTGGTAGTATTGTTCATAGTGACAGTTCACTTTCAAATCTTATCTTCTACGTTGAGGCCAGAAATAAAACACAGAAAAACTAGTTATTCATGACATAAAGATAACTTTGAAGAAATATTAGATTTGTTGAGACAGAAGACTTTGATATAAATTAAGAATTACAGTAGCTCCTATTTTATAGGATCATTACTGTGAAATGGTGCTCTAGAAGCTGCAATCATAGGTAGGATTATGAAGGTATTTTAGTCAATTCAGAGACCTTTAGAATAACATTTGCTTTTGCTTCACAGGCTGACTCTCTAAAAGGTAAAGAATCAACAGATGTCCATGCAAGCACATCTGAAGGTATTCATTATCAGTATTTCAATTACTCTAGATCAATAGTTTTGCAGGCTATTTTACAGCTTTCTGTTTTACTTCATTTGTCTGTAGAATGGATACAAAAACATGTTTTCCTCTAAGGTCCTGAGACTCAACTTCTATACCTTTTACAGGAATTAAGATAAAATTGTTATGTGTCTTGGTAAAGATGCTATTCAGAAAAAAAAGTACCACAATGAAATGCTGTTTTAGTGGCACTTGATTTCTTTAATGAACTATTTTGGGTGGAGAGGTTGTATGTAGATCTTAGGCTGAATTTGTTCACTTAAATTCTAATATTTTTTTTTTGGTGTTATTCTCCTAAGACCCTAATGTAACTTCTGTTTCCATCTGGACACGAAGCAGTAATTTAAAACGTCAGAGGCTAAATAAAAATAGACAGGAACCTGGACTTGAAACTTCTCAACGAGATGAGGAAAATGCTGTTCAAGTGTCCAAAAGCAGGTACCAGGAGCCCATTTTTACTGATTTTTTTATTTTGTTGCTTGGGCAGTCACAAACTACATTAGTGTCTCAGAGTATGCAACTGGTATTTCTTCTCCTTTCTTCCTGCTTTACTTGCTTGATTTTAAAATTACTAAAAGTAAAACCTAATGTAGGAAAGGAAGAAAGAAAAATGAGGAATCATTTGAAGAGGGTTGCACCAAAGTGTAGTACTCATGAAAGCTCAGTAGATACTAGAAATAATAGGAAAAGGCTGAAGGCTGGAATTGTCCTGTTGTAACTGAATATACAATGTGTAAATGGTAAAAATGTGTACAATGGTAAAAATATTTGTGTTCACAGCATAGTTTAAGATAGTATATTTGGACTTGTATCCATAATATTTTGTGTGGTCTTCAGGGAGGTATCCCTTCCTAACTTCTTGTTATAGCTGATAAATTGCAGTAAAATATGGTCTGACCGTTCAGCTTGGGAGCTGGTTACTGCTTGTCAGCTAATAAAAAGTGTTACAGGGAGCCATGTCTGCAAAGGAAAGCCCTTTGCCAGACAGTGTTTTAAACCATCATATCTCATATAATATCCTGAAAAGAACCCAAAACCCAGTTTAAATGATGTTAGCCTGTGTAACAGTCATCAGATGTGAACAGTAGTATGACTTGTGTGCCATAACTGTTCTTACAGGACAGGGCTTGGAGTAATAATTTGCACTGGCTTTCCATTCAGAGTATCTATTTTAAGTAAATAAATAGCCCCTCCCTCCCTCATAGACACACCCTTGTGCCCACCCCACCCTGCTGCATGTGTATGTCTTCCTCTCATTCTCTTCCAAAGAACCCCCCTTCAACCCACAAAGCCTCTTTTCACAAACTGAAAAGAACTTGATTATTTTCTAGGAAATCACTCAAGCTTGTTTCATGAGGTTTCTTTAAACAGAATTAGTTGTGGGGGTATTCTTTGTGCAGTTGAGGCCTTCAACTAGGTACTGCCTTAATCTGTGTTTAAATTGCTCTCTGGAATTACTGCTATTGTATTGCTGTGCTGCATGGCCAGTGTGCTGCTTTAAGCTGGTTACAGTTTGATGCTGCCACAGCTTAAGAAATGCTGTTACTACTGATAATTGGCTAGTTCATATGTGAGAGGACTAACCTGATACTGATTGTCTAATTTTGGGCCTTGCAAAATTAAACCAATGAGGGGCTGCTGTTACACAAGATGCATCACTACTTTCTAAATTTAAAATAACAAGCATAAAGGAAATTTCAGATTTCTTTCCCATAAAATGGAAGAGAGATATAATTTTATAATTGCCAAAGCAATTTTCTTAGTTGATACTATTTTCATTTCCTAATGAGGAGTTAGCCATTTTTAGGTGCATTTAGTTTCCTTGATTCACATTTCCCATGCCAAACATGCACTACGTAATTGGTCATGAAAGAATTTTCCTGCAGAGTTCACCAAAATTATGTATTAATCTAAAAGATATATCTTAATACCTGCTACAGGCCGGAACTTCTTGCCCACACATCTGAAAGCTCTGAAGACTTAGTAGAAGTGCCTAAGGTGGATACTGTTGAGAAGGATGAGGAAATAATTGTTGAAAACGAGGGCCAGTCTGTATTAGAAGCGGAAATGCATGTATCACCCTCTGAGAAACAAAGTGAGACGGAGGTGAGCTGGATGGGATAGCAATAGCAGATAAGTTTGGAATACAGATACAGTTTCTGCCAATTATAGTCATTGCTACCTTGCTCCATATGACTCTTAGCTCTTTGATTTTTCACACCAGGGCTTCATTAAGAGGTGTATCTGAGAAGTTAAGGCTACTACAGAATTAGTTTCAATGAATATTTCACCGTACATATTTTGAACAATAGTGTTTATAGGATTTTCAGTAAGGTGAATTTCTAGCTTGTCTACCGTCCTAATTTTCTTCATTGATTTCTCCTAATAAGAAATTCCAGAGAACTTGGATAAAGTCAAGATCTGACTCAGCATCTCTACTTAAAAAAAAACCAAAAAACCAACAACAAAAAAGCTTTTTGAAGAAGTCACTAGCTGGTATGCTTTAGTGAACTTCTATTGGCTCTTTTTACTTCTCCACTTAAAACTTGCCTGTTGGATTTAAACATCAACTTTAAATCCTGCTTTTATCTTCACTTTTTTAGCAACTTGAACTTAAATTTCTGAATATTCTTTGTGCCTAGCAATGTCCTCAGGGCTTTATGTTCTTACTGCTGGATGAGAAAGTGGACCTTACACATGTTGGGTTCAAGGAAGGACTGCAGCAGGCATGAGAGATGCATTAAAAACTTCTGTCTTGGCTCCTAACTGTAAGCTATGGTCATATATTTAGTGCAGGTGACAACAACATACTAATAGTCTGGCTAAGTTAGCTAATCTGCATTAAATTCTGCCTTCTTAGTATACAATTCCAGATATTCAAGCTATCTGCTTCTCACATTAAAATGCAAATAAAGATCACATGTACACCCATTAGTGCTGGGGAACAGTAGCTGGACATAATCTTGACTTAAAAACGTGATTTATTTTTTTTTTTAGGAAATGCCATCAGAACCTCTTAATGGTGAGGTAGCTGAAGAAACTGGTAAGACCTCACTCATGGCTGAAGGGGAGACAGTAAATGAAGTTCCAAGTGGAGAATCAAAATTGCTGTCTGAGAATCAAGGAAAAGAACCTGTAACACAGTTTTTTCCATTAACCCTTGATGCTCCAGCAAAACCTTCAGAAGACACTGAATCAGATAAGGTGAGAGAACTAAAACAAAATGTGAAGTCATTTTTACTTCAAAGTGTATGTATTTTGAGGGGATTTTTTTCTTTTGTTAAATAACAGAAAGTAGCCCCTAACAATGCATGAAATTAGTGTAAGAACAAATCATTAAGATAGATTATGTAAATCCGTAAGGAGAATACACTAACATTTCTTTTTCAATATGCAGAAGTGGGACCTATGTGCATGTGATACCCAAAAGAAAGATATGTTTGCAGCAGTTTGCCTTGACTGTCACGAAACTGCTGTTTCACACTAAAATACTGGTTTGCTAAGAGTGAAAAGCCACATACATATTTTGTCTAGCAATTCTTGCATGATGAAGTGTAGAAATAATTAACTACTGCTAAAATGCCTTTGCTTTCAGAACAAAGGTTCTACTGTTTGGGTTTTTTTGTTTATAGTGTAAAAGCAGATTTGTTAGTAGATATGCTAACAAAACAATAATTGTATTTGTCTAAAATAATTTTTTCCTTTGGGATTAATATCAGAGTGCTTTTTCTGTACCTCAAATTATTCAACTCTTTTGAACAATTTGAAAATTGGAGAGCAACTCTGGATATGAAATACAGGTCACAAAATAGTCTTGTGCAAAAAAGAGGACTGTTTTGTCAAATTACATGCGGAAAATTAAGAGCCCACTGAATGCTGAACTATCCACTGAGGTTGATAGCTAGGAGCAGTAGCTGTTCAGTGTCTTTTATCTTCAGCTAATTGCCCTCTTGATTGTTTTGGCACCCTCCACCTGTAGGTTTTAAACGAAAATGATTCAGAAATGCTGACTGAAGAAGCTACGTCTGTAGAGAAGGAGGGCACTGAAGAACAGCAAGAATCTGAAAAGGCCAGCACTGAAAATGCAGCTGCTTCGGCATCAAAGGAAGAGCCTTCTGACAATGGCCTGCCCAACTCTGTGGTAGCTGAAGCCACAGAAGAATCCGTTTCTGAAAACTTACCTTCCTCATTAGAAGATCAAAACGAGGAAGCAGGGCACAACGCACAGGAGGCCCCTGCTGCCATGAGTCAGAGCTCTTTGGTAATGGTTGAACTTGAGGGTGCTTCTTTTCAGCAGCCTTCTGGACAGGAAGCACAGAAGAACCAGTTGGAAGAGCCCTCAGAAGAGCCTGCTGAGCAGACGGATCACTACACGCAGACAGTGGCAGAGCGGGCTGCTGACAGCAGCTCTGAGGAAGCAGAAATTGAGGTACCCATTGTAGATCGGAGAAACTTGCGAAGAAAGGCCAAAGGCTACAAAGGTCCACCCAAGAAAAAAGGAAAGCCAGCATAAAAATCAAATCATGATAATGTATCTATTTATAACAAGGTTATTTTGTGTAAAACTTTAGGGTGTAACTGCACCATATCTGCCACAGGGCACACGAGTTTAAAATTCTGGGTTGGATTTCCTCTTGGGTTCAGCACCTTTCCTCAAGTTTTGCTTTGTTTGTTTCTTAAATTTGACCACTAGAAATTGAACTTCTCCATAGTATGAAAGTAAATAGCCAGTCTTCTCTCTTCATAAAGGATACATGGTGAAAAAATACAGTTGTGCTATCAAAGGGAACAGTTTGTATATTTGAGGTAGTAGTCATGGAAGAAAAATGCAGTGTGAAATTCTGGGCCTGTCAAGGTTCCTCAAATTGCTATGGACTTCCATGTCACTGGACATCACTCAAGATATTATTTTTTTTTTTAATAACTTTGTGTTCTCCACTGTGGAGAAAAGCAGAACAAGAAAAATCCTTCATTGTTTCTTGTTCTCTTCCCACAGGCTTAAGAGATTAAAATGTAAGATTCTTCATTCTAGGTCTCAAAATGTGCAGGAAGGTGTAGCTCAGTAGATCACTGCAACATGAGCAGCACTTGTCTTTCATGAGAATCACTTGAAACTGCTGAGTCAGTAGAATGCAGTGGAGCATCTGCTATAGTGCTTCCTGATAACTGATTTCTTGAGCAAAGAGATGTCTACGCAGTAAACTATTTGTATCTTCCAAAGCAAGCATTTTGATAAGCCCAAGTTTTTCCAGAGTGGATGGAATGAAGCCTCCATATGGAATCATTTGAATTGCCTTCCTAAATACTTGCATGTGTTGAGTGGGTAGCTGATTACTTGTTGCATTACAGGAAAAGGATATTACAACTCTTGCTCTTGTTTTGGTCCGAATGGAAGTGGTTCTTTGTGTTTTCCAAATACTTGGCTGGTGCTGTGGGGTAACTGTTAAAATGTTGTGTCTTCCAGGTGTGTGACTCCTGTGAGCACTGACATTTCAGGTGGTTGTGATATTCATTAGTGTGCGTATTAGTGGGTATTTCAGCAAATGCTTGTTTGCCAAACCTCTATGCCTTTAGGAGTTAGTGGGTGATACCTTGCAAATACTTCTGAGTCCCGCTTTCATTTTCTAACTTGAGTATAATTCCTGGGATGATAGCTTCCCAGTTGATGACTTTTCTTAAAAGCAGCAACCAAACTTTGCTGTATGCAGACAGGAATAAACCCAGATTTTCATGCTTATTTCCCTTCTGAGGTTCTCTTGGCAAACCGTGTATTTAACTTGTCACACAAACTAAGCCTTAGTTTGCTATGTGTCTCTTTCCAATAAATGCAGCTGCTTTTGTAATAGGCTAAAATCTCAGAAATAAAAGAACAATGATTCTGAGAAGAGGAAATTACACTGCTTTTTGTCCTGCATATGCCTTTTCCAAGATGCGTGAACTAGTCTTTCACAGTGTCTCAAAAACAGAGGTACAAGGTTCACTTGAATAGTTTCTGTCTTAAATTTCCTCCCTTTATGGAAGTAATGTAAGAATATGAGTTTTGGATTTTTATGCTTATACACTTTAACTCTATTTTTAAGATATTTTAACTATATAAGATACATTCGCACTATTTTTTTCAGGTGATGAAGTACCATGCTCCTTTTTAATCTGTTAAGAACAACGTGAAAAAAATAAATAAAAAAATGAATAAGCATTTTAAAAAAACCTGTGTTACCTAAACTTCAGATTCAGGATGAGTGAGATTACTGAGTTCAATCTGGGTATCTTGAACAATTGCATGTAGCTATAGTATCTCATCAATGTACATACAAATACTTGTTATGAACCCCATGACCGATGAATATTCAAGATCTTTCCTGATCGTGTGTAAACATATTCAAGTGAACCTTAAGCATTTCTAAAACTCATGAAGATTTTTATATAAAGCACATAAGACAAAACTTTTGTTATTTTCTGTATGGCTTCTCTTTTATTGCTGAGATTACTTGTTTAAAAAAAAAAAAAAAGTGGCGCAAAACCACAGCTATTGCATTGCTAAGAATTGGGGATTTTTGAGGACTGGTGGCCTAAAATAGAGTTGCTGTATACAGTGTATTGCGACTCATCTTCCATTTTTAGGGCAAGCTTTACTGAAGATTAATCTTCTCAGTCCTTCAATTGATACAAATGTATCCATTTTGAAAAAGTTAAGGATCCTTTTACTTATGAGCCCCAGTAATTTCTATTACTTCTAGGTCTTTTTAATTTTTTTATATGTATGTTTATCACTTCTGTTCCTGGTGAGGTTGAAAACCTGTTCATGGGAAGGTCATTTCACTCACATTTCACCTGGCTTTTACTTTTCATGGCTAAGTTGGAATGATTTCAATTAGTATCTTTCTTTTGAGACATTTGCAGAGTAAATACATAAATATTATGAGATCATGATATTAGGATGGTTTTGGTTTCTGCTGAGAACAGTAAAATTTCTGATCTCATTTCAGCAAGTCAGTTCTAAATACCGAACTTAAATTCATATGTTAAAAGTATACCCTTAAATAGATATCTCTGTAAATCTGGGGTGCCTGGGATAATAGCTGGTGAACAGACTTTTACAAACAGAATGTGGGCAGTTGTGGTGCAATTAGAAATTCCAATAACCAATACAGTCTTGAAAAATGGACACTGTTCTAACAGTGATCATAGCAGTACTTTGAACCAAAGGACACGTTTTATTTCTACAACAAATTCTTTGGCATCAATCTTTCTCCTGTAAGTGCAGAGTAGCAAAAATCAAAATACTTTAAGTATTAGTTTTTATTGCTGTACTGATTGTCCCACAGGAACAGTAGTTCGATACTTTATTAATTCTGTTACACTTATGTAAGGAAACGTGTATGACAACTATATTGACTGGAGTGTTTTACCTTGGGGAATATTAACTGTCTTATTAACATCAAACGCTTAAACAATTTTAAAGATCCTATTGCACCAGCAACGAATGATTAAAACATCAACTTTATACAAATTTGTACCAAATGTTATTACAACATGCTGTGGAACTATGTGTGTACAGTGAAAGCAGGCAGTATTATTTTTGAGCTTTATTTAGTCTAGGAATAGAGTTTAATGAACATTAATTTGTGACTTCAGCCTTGCACTTAAATGGTAAATGGTTTTGTACTTGAATCTAATATTTGTTCAAATGTCTGTCTTGTACTGCTTCTCCCATGTTCTCTCTTGGTCAATTTTAATTCAATGCAGAATTCTTGTTTGCTGTTCTCCTGTTTCATAGTCCTTCGCATGAAAGTGTACACATCTTATTTCAAAAGCGCTTTAGCTTATTTCAAATTATGTCCAACCTTGCTTCTTTTTTGTACCATCTCATTTGTAAATGTCAGTAATCAAATTGATAATTTACAATGTCATGACACTATTAGCAACAAATTGGCCTAAGTTTCAGCTTCCTTGCTTCTAAGTGACTGTTCTAAAATATTACTATGGGGATACACTTTAGATTTATTTCCACAAATATGCTGTTAGATGTTTTCTAAACTAGTGATATCCTGTTTATAAACCTTATGAAAGTTGTATTGCTATTGCGTAGTATTGTACCTTAGTCTTGTTAGTGTGTTAATTTTTTCTTTTTTTTTTAGTACTGTCTGGGCTGCTTTTGAAATGTAGTAATAAACTTTTATTTTGTGATTATTTTTTGCTTGGTTTTTAATATTTGAGTCCATTCTGCTATATAAGAAGCACATTTTAATTCACTGGAACTATCATTTTACAACCTGTCTTCTACAGAGGAGTTTTTATAAAATCAAAAATTATTAATTAAAAAACCTTGTATTAATTAAAATAATTTTCTTTAGCTTATGCATCAGATTTTATTTTCTAAAAAAGCAGCAGAATAGGCTCTTCTTAATGTTACAGCATGAATTCTGCTGTTTACATCTCTGCAAGATGATGTAAATTTAGGAGTTATTAATGTAGTTTTCTCTAGAGAAGCCAACTAGAAATGCTGTAACACACTGCCTTACAGTGTGGTACATTAAAATATCTTAAGTGAAATGGTGTTATTCAGCCAACAACTTACGCGTTTATAGCACTAAATGTAGTAAAGGTTTTAAAGACAGCTGTAGGAAATTAAGGTACTCTCTTCGTGTTGTTAATGTACAGCAAAGACTAAAGCAACAGGAAGTTTGCTTTATAAAAATAAATGGAAGATTATCTATTCTGACAAAATGCCCTCTCTCCAAGGAAATGACATAATGATTTGTGACCCTCTCTTACTTTCAAATGACTTGTCACTAACTCAGCGTAAAACTCCTAAGTTACTAAGTCTAGACTAGGGGAATGTGTTAAACTAATGAAATAGTTGTAACAGGTTATAGTTACAGTTACTGTCTCTGTAGCTTTTATGAGAGAAGTTATAAAGATTATACAAAAGCAGCTAGCTTGACTTCCTGCCAGAGCTCCAGATCTGAAAGCGGACAAGATCTGGATGGAAATGCTGGAGAAGCATCTGTGATAGAAGAGCTGGAGCTGCAATTACTCTTCCTGGAGAAGAGAAAGCTCAGGAGGGTCTTAACCTTGTGTACACACACCTGATGGAAGGGGAATGTATGTCATAAGTGGTTTAGGTTGCTTAACCAATCACTGTCAAAATTATTAGCAAAAGCAGTTTTAATATAAATTCAAAAAAGCATGACTTTAAATAGTTTGATGGTAAGTTTCACTCTATTACTTACTAGAGAGATGAAGCATACAAAGGAAAATTGAATTAGGATCAATCTAAAATTATTTACAGAGATGGAGAATGCAAAAGGGAGAGTGGGACTGCCTGCTGAGTCATGAGGTTCAAAGAGGACCCCTTTACTCTTGTAGGAACATAGAAGATAAGGTTTGTTGGTAATTACACACTGAGCAAGAACAAGACATGGATTGAGATGGGGACATACAAAGAGAGGGCAGCACTTTTCCAGGACCAAATACCCTTGTTCTGGCTTCTGGAAATAAAGCACAACACAGTACAGAGTAGGCACAGGAATGGGGTTCTGAGGTATGCCCATGACTCCATGAAGCTCAGGTACACATGTGCCCCAGGACCTGGATACCACATCAGCTGGATCAACCTCTCCCTCCCCTCCTCTCTCCCTTCCCTTTATCCAAACCCCACTGGTGTGTCTAGGAGATCAGGGACTAACATACCAATTTCCATGCTAAGTATGGAATTTGGAGGGTCCTCTGGCTTTTGTGATTCTGTTCAGCCATAAGCATCTATGAATCTAGACTGCTTTCTTCTCCCTACAGATGGGACACCATAGCTTTCCAAACTCCTGACAGAGTATGATTGAGTCCAGTCTTAGTTATGGACTTCGATTATCTGTAAAGGACTTGGCAGCGCTCAATCATTGACTAGTTTAACATTTATGAAGAGATTCCATAGGATTTTCTCAACAATAACTTAATTATAGATCTGAGATGGCAACACTTACACTGTATGTGCTACAGGGTGTTTAAATTAATTGACGGATATGTGTATACATAAAAAGATAAAGATACCTACTGAAGTTCCCCTTGAGTCCAGTGAAATACTCATATTGAACGAGTACCTTTTGCTTTTTTGAAGGAGTGATGTTGGAGTCTGGAATACAGAGTGTGTGCCCCTGTTTCTGATACTTAGTTATAAGATCCAGAAAAACACTGAATTTCATATAATATGAAATTCATGAGCATGTTTTCATGGTGATACATGAAAACAACTGTTAAAGTTAGATGGAAAAAGCTAAAAGTGTAAGTGTGTAGATTAGAAAGTTTTTTTAAGTCATTGAGTGAAAAAGTAGTTTAGAGAACAGGAGACAAGATGGAAGATTTAGGGTGTTGTCTCTTGTCCCCTCTTCTTTCTTCTTCATGTTCTTCTCCTAGAGGTTTTTGGGTAATAGTGAGTGATTGGATAGAAAATGCTGCAGTGCATCACAGAGGTGATGGGTCATTGGGTCATTAAGAAAAATAATATATGTGTCTATTGTTAATTGGGTAAAAATAGGTATAAAGATAAAAGAACTGCGTATTTCGGGGCCATTTTGTGCATCAGCCACGAAGTGAGCCACAAGGCCTTGTTTGTACCATCAGAAGAAAGAAATGTACCAGATTGCAAAGATTAACCTTGTAACCAGCCTGGAGAGACCTGTCAAGTTTTGCGATGATCTTCTAATAAACACAAGAAACAAGATTCTAACGAGCTTGGGAGTTTTCTTCGAATCATAAGAACTGAGATAAGCAGGGCTCCCCATGAGGGAGGATCCCAAAAGAATTCAGCCCAAAGGAGGCTGAGAAATCCAAGAATAAAAATACAGAAGAAAAAAATAAAATACAGAAGAGATGCAGCAGAAACAGAGAAACAGAAAAAGAATTTTTTAGAGAGAAGTTACAAGTGAGGGTTGAGGCTTAATCAGTGTGGGGAACTATCAGCTCAGGCCCCATTGTCAGCTTTTGGCATTGATCCTCTGAGTATCACAAACCCTCGAGTTGGTCAGCTGTGGGAAATATTCCACTCAGAGGTGTTACCGCTGAAGATGAATAGATCGTGCGAACACAGGTTGAGGTGTGGTGCAAAAAAGAGGAGAGTTTATTTTCCTTCCCAGGATTTATAGGCTTGTGACCATGGCCAGGGATTGGATGGTCAGGATAACACTTTCTCACTGCACTGGCCATGAGAGATGCCCATCACAAGACGTGTAACAGAAAGAATGTACACATATCTATGTTTACAGTTACTGTCCTGGGAAAGTCCTTAGAAAACCATGTCAGCAAGCTCAGAAGCTGAGTTTTCAGGGCGACACAGAGGAGCCTGCTGTGGCTCAGGAGAGTGAAAAGAGCCTTACTTAGAAGCATCGTTTATAGGATTGCAAGATGATAGACTTTAGACATCGGTTAATCTTCATTCTGGCTGTAAGTAATTACTGGAATTCTTCAAAAGCCCAGTAATAATACTGTTCCACTGGCTATGGTTCCGGGATGTTTCAAGACTATTGGGGATGGCTGCTTATCTATTGTGCCCTTAGTTAGGCAGCAGAAGTTCCTATTTATGGAGTGTTTCTGGAAAGCTCAAGGGGAGTAGGAATCATTAATCAGGGCAAAAACCTAATGAGATCATAGAGCAGTCGGTGGATGAGGCAGAGGCCATGCATCACTGCAGGATATAAAGATGGATTAAGACTCAGTGGGGCCCAGTTGGGCAAAATACTGGAATACAGGAAATTATATTTTAGCAAAAAACAGTTTAAACTAGAAGTGGTCAAATGCTAGATCAGGTTGCTCAGAGAGTTGGTGGAATCTCCACACCTAGATATAGTCAAATCTGCTGTAGGTGAATACTGCTTGCATAAACCAGAGGAAATTTATTAGGGTTTGACTTGTAATTTGTGCTAAAAGCTCTCTGGCAATAAGCAAAGTACTATTTAAGAGTAAGAATATAAAGTGGTGAGTGTGGTTATTTATAGTGAAGAAATACTTCTTTTTACTACTAAATCCATGACTGGAAGATTACCAATTCAGTTATACACACCATTGCTGAAAGCTTCCATTTTAGAAGGAGCCTTTTATTCTTTTATTTCAAGAATGCAGCTTCAAGAATTGATCAGCTGAGGCTTGTGACCTTTAGTTTCTCTTCAGTATTTCTTAAAGATACCAAAATTGCTGCATATAGTTGTAGCATCATTACTGTCAGACCATTTTGAAAGTTAACATCTTTAAGCCCTTTAAAATTCATACATTTAAACTTCTGAAACTGTTCTCTTGCTTGAAACTAAGGTGCTATACACTCCCATCTTTATTCATGCCATTAATACAGTCATGGAAACAAGGGGAAGAAAGGCAGCAGGTGGAGAATAGCTGTCCTTCTGGTTCTTTCACCCTGCTCTATGGTGGTGCATCCCCTGCTCCCTTTCCAGGCAGCGCTGTGATCTGACAAATGCTTGTAAGGCCTCAGCCATGAGTGAACAGCACTGGGGCTCAGCTCCTCTTGGGCTCATCAGAAATACAGTCTGCTCCCAGAAACAGCTGATAACAAGATCCTGTTTTCATAATGAACAGCTGTGGAAACTATTTCTCTCTCCTAACTGCTACATCATTGTTCCAACACTTTCAAAGAAAGTGCTGACCCAAACTGTGGCCAGGATGAAACATCGTTATGATTAAGGCCCGCTCTCTCAAGGCCCATAAACAGAGGTAAAAAATAAGACTTTGTGAGCTCTCCTGAGCTTCTGCAGGCTGTAACCATCAACCTCAAGTCTGGGGCCTCTCAGAGCCAGCTAACTCTTCCTTCCTGTATTCACAGGATTGCTGAAGGATACCACTGAGGAGATACAAGAGCATCTCCAGTGCGCATTTCACTTCATTTGAAAGGAATGTTTCACAGGTACCTTGCACTAACTCTTTGTGTGCATGCATGTATGTTACAGCAAATATGGGAGAAATTCTGCTTTCTTAGATGTTTAAGTATCTTAGATATCTAAGTAAATTAGGCCTGTAAGGTAAAGACATAAGCTAAGTTAAATGCTGTCAAGTGTTTGCTAAGTTGTGAAGTTGTTAAGATAGGTTAAGTCCTTTTAAGTGTTATTCCCCTGCTAAATTGTTAAATTATAAGTTATGAGTAAAGATTAAAGGTATAAGTTAAGTACAGTTAAGTTTGAGTGCTGTTGGGCTTTTAGGCTGCTTTACTTTATATCGTTGACCTTTCTTTTTGTCACACACACCTAAACACACACACACACACCGCCTAAGTAATTTTGATTTTGATCTACTTGATTTTGATTTTTGCATTCCTTTTTCCATAGCTGACATCTTATGCCTTAGCTGTCTTGTAGAGTCAATCTTGCCAATGAACTTTGTCATGCTGTTGCTTAATATTAAATGTTTCTCTCTGGTGCCCTTGCCCCAGTGATTTTTAAGCCATCTCAAACACTCATTCATAACACACAACCCCATTCCTGCTCATGTTTTCCCATGCCCGTGATTCTGCAGGGGCAAATATCAAACTTGGTGCTTAATTTCTTATGTCAGTCTGCAGTAAGGCTCCAGCTGCAGCCTCCCAGCTCTTCTGCTTTCCCAGAAGTCGAATACAAATTAACATAGTCTTCTGTAACTTTGGTTATTACAGCAGGACATTGTGTGAGACAGTGGCTGTATTTCCCATATGGGAAATTTCCCCTATGGGAATGTGACCTGAATTAGGTACAACACACCTAAGGACACTGCTACTGTAAAAACACCAAGAAAGTTCAGACCAAATCCACACCATGTGAACAAAGCATGAAAATTAAATATCTTTATTTGGACAATGTTCAGCTGAGCAAACATAAATATAAAAATGTGAGCAGTTGTTTCTGGCTGAAGTTCCTCATCGGCTTGTGGGGTCACTGTTACAGAATGGCTGAAGGTTCCAAAGATTTTGTAAATTTGGGTAAAGTCCACTTATTTTGTAGATGCCCACATCCAACTCTTGGTATCCAATTTAAACAAGAAGAATTGCATTAATACAGCCATCATTTTCCGGATTGTTAGTTACCTGGGCATATTTTCCTAGAGAGAAAAGGGAATTACATGTGTAAAAAAACCCTGGAAATCATTCATATGGATTAGGTCTTTCTATGTTTGCAAATTCAATTAACAAGTCTCTGAAGTACAGGGACTCAAATGCATTTTGAAATCTGAATCTACCTTCTACTGAGCTGTAAACTTCTGTTCTCAAAACATTACATTCAAGGTCTTTTTCATAAATATATCACTTAAGAGTTCTGAGAGGATTAACAAATAAAATTCTTAGGTTTCCTACTGTCCATGTGAACCTCTCTGTTACAGGAAGGCAGTCTGGTCTTATGAAGATCACAGAATATGCTGAGTTGGAAGGGATCCATCAGGATCATTGTGTCCAACTTCTGGCCCTGCACAGGACACCCCCAAGAGTCACACCATGTGCCTGAAAGCATTTTTCAAATGCCTCTTGAACTGTCAGCCTTATGCTGAGACCACTTCCTTGGGGAGCCTGTTCCAGTGTCCAACCACTGAAGAACCTTTTTCCTGATATCCAGCCTAAACCTTCCATGACTCAGCTTTGTGCTGTTACCTCAAGTCCTGTCACTGGTCATGAGAGTGAAGAGATGAAGATCCACCCCTCAGCTTCCCCTTGTGAGGATGCTGAAGACCAGTGAGGTCTCCTCTGCTCCAGGTGGAACAAACGAAGTGACTTCAGCCTCTCCTCATACAGTGTCCCCTCCAGATTCTGTAGCGTGTTTGTGGCTCTCCTTTGGACACTCTCCAATAGTTTTATATCTCTCTTATATTCTGGCACCCAGAGCTGTCCCCAGCTCTCAAGATGAGGCTGCCCCAGAGCAGAGCAGGACAATCCCCTCCCTTGCCTGGCTGATGCTGTGCCTGATGTCCCCAGGACATGGGTGACCCTCCTGGCTGCCAGGGCACTGCTGGCTCATGTTCAGATTGCCATTAACCAGGGCCCCCAGGTTCCTTTCCATGGCACTGCTTTCCAGCCTGTTCCCCAGTCCATACACACAAATATGGCTGCCCCACCCCAGGTGCAGAATCAGTTAATGAGGCTCCTACACAGAACTTCCACTGCAAATGTAATTAAATTGTTCATGATTCACATGGTTTCAGACTTGTGGCATTGCTCAACATGACAGGCAAGCAATCTGAGTCTTTGTTCTGAACTTCATCTAACTTGATTTTGGAAGTGTGAATGGAACACCTAATATTAACACTTAAAGCTTCTATTTTTAGAGTTGCTATTATTGCTTCTGCTACAGCCCAAACCTAACTTTTAACAATAGATCAATTATGACTAGAGAATGAGGTCTTAACAATACATTATGCAATAAAGACGAAAATCTTTAAAAAGGAGTTCTGCAGTATAACTAGTTAAACTTACTTACCCCAGATAACTTTGCCCCCTTGTGTCACAAGACCAAGCTCACTCACGTTCACCTCAATGACGGTGCCCTTAGTAATTACTCCCAGTTGTGTATACAAAGGAGATGATGGATTCTTTTTTACACCAAGGATAGGTAGGCAAAATGTAGCTTTAAGTTCAGGGTGTGTCACATGTGCCTTCTTGAAACGTAAGCCCTGTTGAATAAAGAGTGTTAGAATGAGTTAGTATTTGCTTTAAGCTCTCACAACCGATCTAGTTAAACACTTTTGAGAATTATGTCCTCATCTTTATATGTCTAGAGAGACTGGAAAGAATGAAACAACCTGAAATACAGAATGCCATCTACCTATTGTAGACTGCCAGACATTTTAAAACCTGATTAATGACAAGATAAAGCTTTCCAAGTATGTTTTCAGGATGTCAGTTTTTAGATGTAGTCCAACAATAATACTTGTTACCTTGGACAACTTCTGTTCCAAGAAGGAAGTACAAAAAATATGAAATACTCATACAGCACTTTTATCTAGTGATCTGTACTTCATAGAGGGTACTTTACCATTATGTACCAAAAATTTTTCTGTGTCAAAAAAATTTTTCCAAGGCTGCTGTGTGAGACAATTAAACTAGTAGTAAAGTACAATTCAACAGGCAGCCTGCACAGTGACTGTGGGTTGCTGTAAGGGAAAGGAATGGGTATCTATATAAAAAAAAACACTATCTCATTGAATCCACCTTTTCTGCCTGTGTGCTGCCAGACTGATAGAGCCCAGGCACTGGCCCTGCAACTGTGTAAGTAAAGCTGGAAGCACAGCTTTTCCCTTGCACACAGTCACAACTGTGCTTCAAGCCTACTTAGGCCAAAAGGAGGGAATTCTGAAGTCCTAGAACAAAGCAGGCTTCTGCAGTGCAGAGAATCACAGCAGATTGGAAAAGACACCTACATCTTTAAAAGCTATGCAAAGTACCTTAGATAAAGCCTTTTCCGTGCTAATTTGAGAGCTTGTAGCTTTAACTTATGGGACACATCTGAATTACAGGAATAAAAGCAGGTACTTCAATATAAACTGGGACTGTAGAGGCATCTCCCCACTCCCCATGCTATTTGAAGTTTATTCTTTTGCAAAGAAACTAACAGGAATGTTCTACATGAATAAAGATCAAGTGCATTATCTTACAAGAAAGCTTCTTTACCACAGAAAAGCAAAGCAGTAAACCAAAATAATTATTTTTTAAATGTTCTTTAAGGCTCCAAAACATTACCATTGGTCGAATGAATCGCTCGTACTTAGGAGGCTTCCTAGTAAAGCCATCTCCAACAAAACAAACTTTCGTAACCATTCTCTTCCATGCCTTCTTCTTTCTCTTTCCTGTACGAATCACCTTTAAAACTTCTGTTTCTCCCTGTGCACGAACCTTTGGCACAGGAACCTCCCACTTCCCCTGGAAGGAGGGTAAAACAAAAAAAAAGGTCAGTATTCTTACATGTCATGTAGTTAAATGAAAGGGGGGAAAAAACCAAAGCATAAAATCAAATTTCTGTGAAGTACACGTAACTCATAGCCACTTACTTTAATTAGCACGTAAAAGTTCCAAAAGTCAAGATACTGCATATATTCACATTGTCCTAAACTGTTCAGTTACTCAAGATTTCATGTTTTAATTACTCTTTGCTTGAAAGCTGATAGGTAACCTGAGCATCAGCAGTACAAAGTGGTCATTGTTACATGTAATTTTAGGTATCTGAACTTTGATACATTTACTTACAGCTTTTTCTTTTCTTTTTTGTTTGATCATGTTAGAGAGGACCTTGGCCCGGGACTGGCCCTCTCTGTCCAGCAGGTATGCTGGTACAGCTCCTTTGGGTGTTTTTTCATCACTCTTCTGCTTTGTATTTCTCTTTTCATGCATTTTAATGCTGCAAAGAAAGAAAATCAATATTAACAGCATAAAAAAAAAGGATTTATTTTTAGATATACCATTTTAACTTAGTCTGCGCCTCCTCAAATTTTTCTTTAAGAGGTATTTGTGAAGTATTATGTATTTATATTTAAGGAATAACACTAAATAATTCTCAAGGTAAACTACTCACTTCACTTAATCTTGTCACTTCCTACCAGGACAGGAAGACAAGAAAGACATGCACCTCTTTAAGGAATTTCTGAGTGACTGAAAGTAAAGGCAACCATTTTGAGAGACAGTAGCCTTCCTCTGTATTGACAAAAAAAACCATTCTACTCCTCTTCTGAGATTTGATACCAATGCTTATATATGTGAGGAATGTGTGTTTTTAAAAGGGACAAGTTTTGTTAATTTTGAGGTCATTTACTGGGTGGAAGAAATTACACACAAACTAATAATGGGTTAATAAATCCATTATCTTTAAAAGTAGCAGAGGAAAACATCTACACTTTGAAAGCAGCAAAAACAACACGGTGGACAGGTATGAAGTTCAGTAGCAATTAGTGAGACTGTTAAAGATGCCTAGGTAGCAGGATAATGCTTGAGCTATGCAAAAAGCTGGAGCTATGCAGAAAAAAACTAGTTACTTTGTAATAGGGTATGTGAATGAAGCACCTTTTAGAAATCAGAAAGTTCAGCAGAACAAGCTAACTGCAAAGGCTAACCGCTGGCTATTTAAACAATCTTATAGAGCATGTGCAGGAAGCAGGGGTAGAAAGTTCAAGCCCGAGGAAGACTTAGGAGCTTTCATCAAAAACAACCACACAGAGGCTGATGACCACTTCGTGCAGAAACCATGCATGTGCTACAAGGGCTTACATAATCACATAATTAGAAAATATGTTGCAATATGGAGGTTAGGAAAGTATAACACGCACATTAAGTAAGAAAAGTATAAAAGCTTGTACTGCGCAAAGAATGGACAGGTGAATTTGTGGTGGAGCTATCCCACTCATTCCTGGCATTGGACAAACAAGTATGTGCTCTGTAGGCCTTATATTATGGAGTACTGTTTTCTTGTCTAGCTTTCAGGCATCATTAACAGTTTTGATTTCAAGTTCTGGATAAAATTTACAGAGAAAAGCTTTTATTTGTCTATGCTTGACACTGCTGTTTATCCTTGAAAACAGGCTTCACCTTCTGCTTAAATACTGCATATGCTACAGTACGTTTTCTATTAACCATTAAAAAATGTGAGCTGCCTCTTGCTACACTAACACACCAGTTGATATAAAAGCTCCACGAAAATGCATTCACTTTTTTTGTTATGATTACACTAGTCACGGTTAATACGTATCTTCCCTCAGGGAGTACTTTGAGCAGCGGAATTGTTAACGTTAATTTAAAATAGAGGGCCTCTGAAACGTGAAAGCCCCCTCGCTTCTGCAGCCTGATCGCTATTTAAGACCATAACATGTGACCCAAGCAATAGCGCTCTTTGTAACAGTATCAACGTCTCGTCTCATCCTTCAAGAGTCAGGAAGACTCTTCAGACGCTATCAGAGAGGAAGCGGACACTCACGTCTTTTTCATCTGTATCTTCTCGGCATGCCGCTGCTTATGGTACAGCTTCGCCTTCAGCCCGATCATCTTCTTGGCCTTGCGGGACCGCTCGTGCGCCTCCCGGCCTTCCTTCTTCCTCCGCTTTTCGTGGTAGTCCAGCCGGTAGCCATAGCGCTTGCGGTGGAGCTCGATGTGCTCGTTCTGCGGCTGTGGGCACAAAGGCAGCGCGGTCAGCGGGCACGGCTGCCCGTGGGGCGGGGACGGCGCCTCCGCCACACGCGGCGAGGCGGCGGCCCGACGGTGGAACCCTCACTGCGGGGCCCGCCCGGCCTCCCGCAGCCTCCCCGTCCCTCCGCTGCACCGCCGTTTGCATCCCGCCGCCCCGGCCCCGCACCCCGTGTCCCCGGCTCCCACCATGGCGGCAGTCCCGCGGCCTCCTCCGCGGCGGAAAGGGCGGGCCTCTTGGGAAAGGGCTCCGGCTGGAAACTGTCCCCCGCGCCGCTTTGGTTGCTCCCGGCGGAGAGGCGGCGGTCCGCGCCCCTCGAGGACTTCACGCTGGGCTTGACGAGGCCAGGGAGGGGGGGAGAAACGGAACGGGAGAGGCCGAAGAGTCGCTTTTTGCTGCCTGGTCTGTCAGGCTGTGACGGGAGAGCGGAACGCGGGAGGGAGGTGAAGTAGCCGGGGAAGGGAGAAGCAGGTTGCCTTCCGGCGGCCGTGCTGATAGGGCCGGGACGGCGCGGTCCCGGGCTGGGCCTGCTGGGAGGTCCAGGGGGCTGAAAGTGATCCGGAACTGACTCAGAAACGCCGCGAAGGTTCGTAACGCGCCGAACGAGGCGGTGTCACTTTGCGGAGAGCTACCGAGGATCGGCCCTTGGCTGTACTCGGCTGGGCTCGGCTTGAGGACTCGTCACGGGCAGCGTGAAGACACCGCGCCCTTCGCGCTCCCCCGGTCAGCAAAGCGCGCCGGCAGCATCGGGAGACGTGTGGGCTCGAGATGAGGGAGCGGAGGTGAGCGTGTGCCCTCAGCCGCGTACTCTTCACTGTGAAACTACTACGAAGCATAAAGTCAAGGCAGCTGGACAGTGACGTCTCCTCAGATAGTCAGCATCCATGTAGGGATGCTTTTGACGCTGCTGCACTTGGGCTTTTTGTTGCAGTGGTTTTTGGCTATGCTTAAAAGGTCATAGTACTTAATATTTTCAATTGTTTCTGATCTAAACAGGTACTTTGCCCTAAAATCCTTCATTCTTCAAGACTAGAAAAGCTATTTGCACTTTGCACACCAATAATCGACGCTCTGGAGCTTACCTGAGAGTAAGTGTTAATTCTTATTTTCATTATTCTACTGTAACGTTTCCTTGAGAAATATATTATTTCCATGAGAAATATATTTACTGTTTGTGGACATGCATTTATGCTGCATTGTTAAGGCTTAATAGCATTATTATTACGGATCTGGCACTGATTTAAGTTACAAAACAATAGCCTGAAAAATGTTAACCTAATTTCCCATCAAAAAGAATGAAGTTTTGTGATTGAGTTATGTCAAAGGAACATAATCGTCCTGTTCCTTGCATAAACATTTTGTACAATGTTTACTTACCTTGCCAGGGAGCAGCTTTAGAGACAAGAGCCAGAATGTTGAAAATTATGGGGAAATTTTCAGCGAGTGTATTGAAGCCATCAAGTTTGTGCAATAAGGTAAACCTCCCAGTTTTGATACTTCATCTATGAGCAAGGGAAACACTTGGGTTATTCTGAGTAAACTTCTTTAATTGGGGTATTGGTTTCTGTTTGAGTTTTTTTTTTTTGTCTTTAACAGTTGGCCTGTGGACAATGCATATTTTCGTGTTGGAATGGGACTTCAGAATTGGGAATTGAATTTGTAATTTTTGTGTATTTTTTTGACTGCTTAACTCTTGTCATTGTTAAATTATTTACACAAATAATTAGATTTATTTAAAAAATTTTGCCTATTAAAAATATTTTGATATTGCCATAAATTTTTACTGAATATCCCAGATATTATGGGGATCAAATTTGGCTCAGACCTCAGTGTGGACATCATCTTTAAGCATGTGCTCTTAAATAGTAAATGTTTCCATCTTATATAATACCTGAGAATAATATTTGTTCTTGTAGATTTGTTTTTTCTGTTTATTTTTCTACAATGCCTAAAAATGTTGTTACAAAGTAGCTAGTTGTAACAATAAACATTCTGTGTGATTCTTTTTTTCTTTCAAGTGCATGTATTTCAGAAATACAAAAATGAGAATCATGGGTGTGACACAGCTAAACTGCAGTCTGAGAAACTACAGTTCTCCACCAGGTATAAGTTTATGTTGTTTTCTTTATAGTAAGGATTAATTTTAACGTGAATAAGAATAAAAAATACTTTCTATTTCTGTATACTTTCTGTCCTATTGTATTCTTTTGGTTATTCTTTATAGAATTTAATACATGAATAGACCACTTAAACGGCTCAAGGACTGAAGAGTTTTGTGTTGCTACTCCTTGCTGAGTAGATTCACAATATGTAGCCTTTAGAAAACAATAATAAGCAAAGGTACATGTTATAGGAAGTCAGGTCAGTTGTGAAGTGTGCTTGAACCCCTCATTAAGGGTTCCTGTAAGATGCTACTTTAATGTGTCTCTGATGAGATAGATGATCTGCAGGCGGTGAAGGAATGTCAGCTAAAATATTGTTGAATTCTGTGTGGCCTGAAACACAACTTCAATAGCTTGAATAACTGAATTTGGGTTAGTTTTGTGAAAAATTACATTGACAACTTATTTTACAGCTGAACTGTGTGAGAAAGAATCTATTTTGCAAGAAAATAGCGATTAAAATCTTCCCAGTCCCATATTTTCTTAACACAGGTCAGCTTGCCTTTTATCCCTGAGAGTTATGCTGTATAGCTTTAAGGTTTAAAGAAGAAATAACTTTTCAAGTTTATCATCTATCACCAGTTCAGATGAATGTCAGCATTACAGTTGTCTTGAACTGAAGCATGCTTCTGCAGAGTAAGATGACGATCCTGTCCTGTGTTGGCTTTTTCCTGTTGTTTTTAAATTACAGCTGTTTTTTCAAGCATTTCTCATTTTTTTTGAGGTGGGCAGAGGTTTGTTTAAAATTAAGTATGTATCTTTAAAAATTTGAGGTGGTAGAGATTACAGATTATTGTGATTTGTGGCTCTGAATCTTTTTTTTTGAATAAGGATTTTAGAAGTTTTCTTAAATATACTTCTACATTTGCTTCTGTCTGAAAAGTTATTTCATTTTGTTTGTTTCCAGGAGATGTTAAGTCTCTGCATTCTGTCATTAATCCTCATATATCCAGGTATATCAAGCTAGTTTATTGCTGGGATGTAACTTCAGTCAGAGAAGTTGATGAGATAAAGAATTGTAGGTTGTTGCCATGCCTGTCTCATGTGCATGTTTAATATAAAATTAGTACTTGCTCACTTCTACCCTTGAGACATTTCAATTTAGAGTGCTTGCTGGTGGCACAGAGGTCCTGTGTTGTCTCTGGTTTTCACCATCATAACCAAAACCAGGCTGTTAGGGAAGCTCCAAATCCACAGTGTTGCTGGGAGCTGAAGAAGGCGGAAGGATGTCTTGGCAACTGGACCACTGTGGTGGGCAAGTCTGTGTGCTTTGTGTTTATGGAAGCACTCTGCCATGTTACGTAGACATGGGCAAGGCAATTAGGAGCTAAGCTGCCAAAGACATGCCTTAGGGCTGAAGTTCCCTTGGAAGGCTGCTGAGGGTAGGGTGTACCTGAGGGTGAGGTCAAGGCAGCGTTAATGGCGAACATGGGGCTGATCACAGGCCTGTGCTGCGCAGAGCAAGCGAAGCAGTTCTGGAAGATACGGGTGAGGTACTTCAGGAAGAAAAAGTAGGCTGAACCAGATCAAGGACAACTTCATGGGAATTGGGATGTGCTGTATTTGGGGTATAAAGGTTTATATGCAGTAGTTGTTAAGGACACCAGGTGTCAGGGATTCTGATGGACATGAGAGGGGAGGGGCTGTTTCTGTTTGTTGGGAGGGCAGATGGATGAGCATGAGCCCAAAGAAGGGGCTTTCCATGAAGTGGAGCCTGGAAACCTGTTGCAACACTGTTCATTACTACTGATTTGAAGAAAATCCACCATATCAATACTGACATTCTTCAGTGTTAGAATGTTCACCATATCGGATATGCAGCAGAGGAGCAATGCTATTAATCTGGTGTGCTATTCTGGGGGAATATTAGCTATTTATGCAAATAAGAATTATCACAGGATTAAAGAATTACTGCACTAACCACAATGTTTTCACTTTATGCAGAATCCGAAACATTGGCATTATGGCCCACATTGATGCAGGCAAAACTACGACAACAGAGAGAATGCTATATTATTCTGGATATATAAGATCACTTGGAGGTTAGAAATGCTTTCTGTATTTCAATAGGTTGAAGAAATTGAATAGTGTACAATTACATGCTGTACAGTTGCTGGTGGAATACCTCATGTAGGAGGCAGTTGTGCTGCAGTTTAAATGAATTTTAAGGCATGTTGCTTTTTTTATGTACTAAGGCAATTTTGCTTTCTGTTACTACAGGTTGATATTTTTCTTTTACTTTCAGCACATTATGTTTCGTTTAACATTTAATTAGAGAATCTCCTTATTTTTCTGCTTGCTCATTGGCCATTCTGGTAAAATTTCTTGAGTTCTTTTTTGATAGGTGAAGAAACCAGAGTAAGAAAATGTGTCCATTTCTTTTGAAAGCCATGGCACAGGAAGAATTCCTTGCTACACCAAGTTTAATAGAATTCTTCTAGTTTGAAATGGCCACAGCACCCTCTGTTTGTATTTCTTTTTGACCTTTTAAATTTTATACCCTGTTCTCTACTGTATATGACTGATAGAAGAAGTTAGGCTTGTGAATTGTGAATTACCCAATCCTGCTTCTTGTTTGCAGATGTTGATGATGGAGACACAGTGACAGATTTTATGGCACAAGAGCGAGAACGTGGTATTACCATTCAGTCTGCTGCTGTTACATTTGACTGGAAGGACTACAGAATCAATCTGATTGACACCCCAGGTACTGCACTTTAGTGGTACTTACTTTATTAAGGGAGAGAGGATGAGGTGGGATGTTACAGAGTGTCTTTGTCTTAAATATGGTGCAAAATTTAATTGGTTTAATTGCATTGGTAAAAATGCCGATACTAAGCTTTGTTCAGCCTTGGATAATTATTGTTTGCTGATTCCAAATCTAGCTTATATAAAGTGAGCTCAGATGTTTCCGCATTAAATTGTTCTCAGTTCTAGGATTGCATTATAATAATGATGTTTATTTCAAAGACTGATAGGTGTATTTCCCTCCAAGTAAAGAAAAAGTTGTTTTGACATTAATTGAAAGAAAAAAGTAATGTGTAATGACCTGTTAATATTGCCTGTTTAAATTATGATGGTATAAAAGGAAGATTGTTTTTTAGGCCATGTGGACTTTACTGTAGAAGTTGAGCGTTGTTTGAGAGTACTGGATGGAGCAGTAGCAGTGTTTGATGCTTCAGCTGGTGTTGAGGTAAAATCAACTGTTAGATTTTTGGGGGGAGGTGTGTGTGCAGTCTGTCACAGGAAAGGGGAGAGATTTTCTCAAACCCTTTGTATTTGATTAGTCTGTCAGTTCCCCAGGAAAGGTGAGACCCTTGTGCCCAGTTCAGTCTGTCAGTATCCTCTTATGGGGACCCGGGGATCCTTCAGTGAACAGTCCATGGATCTGAGTGTGGTTCAGCTACCTTGTTTGGGGTCATATGCAAACAGAAAGACACCCTCCTGTGGTGGATGGTCTTAACTGGTCTGTTGGTGCCTCAGGAAAGATCCAGGGACAGATCTGCCAACAGCAGAAGAGAGACCCTGGACCTCCACAGTGCAGTATGTTACCTGCTGCCAGCAACTGTTAGCACCCTTACAGGACTCAGGCTTAACAGTTTATATAATAACACTCCTCGTTAATGTAATTGAAAACTCTGACAGGTTAAGGTTTGAAGACTTCTGGTGACAGCATCTGGCTGCAAAAATGTCTTCAAAGCAGTATGCTAACCAGCTCTAATACCTAACTGCTGCTAGCTTGATGTAGTCATTCAGCATGGATAGAGCACAGTTCTTACCCAATAGATGTGACTGTGGGAATGAAGAAAAGTTCAGCCTGTTGTCTGATCCCAGAAGTTCCCAGAAATCTCTAACTTCTCCCCATTTTTAATTTACTTTTATACTATTTGTGTGTTTAGGTGGAGCTTGAGTGACTGGAGTCATGCATCATATTCAGTGGGGGGTGGTCGTACCTTGTAGGTGGGTAATATCAGTGTTACATCTGAGGTCACCTTTAAGATGGAGGTATATGTCTATGATTTTGCCATGGTTCCTGGTTCAGCAGCTAGATATCTTATTTTTTTCTCACTTGGTTGACAGCTGCTATGTGTGGCTTATCAGCTGCAAGGTACCACCTTGAGTTCTCCCTTTTGCAAGGATTTCAACAGAGCCTGGATACAATGTCTCCACTCTGCTCCAGCCTCATTTAGTCCCCGTCAGCATGTATTGTGTGTGGGAAATAGAGCATGCTGACCACAACCTATCTGGGAAGTAGCAACTGCATTTCACCCTATAATTTCCACAGTTACAAATTCTGTTAGAGTGTTGTCTTGGTTTAGGGCAAATTTGGGAGAGAACCTCCAAATGGGAGTCCTCCCAGAAAAGCAAATTCAAGTGGCCCCTCCCCCAGCTGGTTTGGGAAAAAAAGATTTCCTCGGAGAAAAGTGGAAAAAAACAGTTTATTTAACAGAAATTGAATAATATTGAAAAATAAAACCTCTTGCTGTTCGATGAGATGGCAAATCAAGGAAGAAAAGTCCTTTTCATGTGGTGTAGCTCAGCTCACTCAGTCTCTTATCAGTCCCTCTGGTGCTGGAAAGTGCCAAGGCCCAGACCCCGGTGGGCCACAGGTGTGAGCTCCTGGGGTTTGGCTGGGTGTTCAGTCCAGAGCAGGTTTGAACAGATCCAAGAAAAAAAGGAAAAAAAAGTCCAGTGAACTCCTCAGCTAGCTAAAACTAACTAACTGTAAAAGAGAAGCTGTGTCCTGCTGTCTGTCCATGCTGCAGACACCACAGTCCAGGAGCAGGATGTGGGGGAGTGATGTTGTCCTCAACACAAACTGCGGCTTCTTCTTCCCCCCTTCACTCTCAGAGCCAGTGTTAAAGGTGCAGAACTTAATATGTAACATAAACCAGGCAACTGGGGATACCAGTATCATAAAGTCACCCCAGGAGAAGGGTAAATATACCTTCCCAGTTTTCTCTGATTTTACTGCCAGTCACTCTCAGTTATTTTCCCACCATGTCTAATGACTTAAATTAGGCTGAAATAATGTATAGAGATATTTCTCTGTATTATCTTTCTCAATGCTTTTATCAAAATTCAGCTTCAGGAAGCTGAGCATGTAATTTTAAATCCTATGGTGCTAAGAAATTTCTATGGTAGTAAGCAGCAAAGAAGTGTGATTACCATTAGAAGTTTGGAATGTTTCTGTTGTTTTGTTGCTATCTTTTACAAATGTTGATTGAGGTGAATACTTCTGCTTAGCTCCACAAATTGAATGAAATTAATACCTGTCAATTTCTCATTTTCAGGTTTTATGTAGAAAATAGGTAATTTTCAGGCAGGTTTTCTCCATCCCCAATGGTTCTTTTAACAGAGTGCAGAAAAGGTGGAGGCAGGCTAGGACTGGACTTCTTATAGTGTGAGATGTTTCAGTAATTCAGCCCTGTAGAAAAGTTGCCACTATGCCTGCATGCCCATAGTGCAGGAAAGGTAATGACAACAGATCAGAGACAAGACAAAGCTGTTTGCAGACTTAATCTGTGATGCTAGATATGGGATTGTCACAACACACAGCACAGTTCCCTTTTCTACTCTGAGCTAGGACCTTCAGCGGTGTTGGGGAGCATATAGCTCAGCTGTTGACACTGTTTCCATTTTGTCTTTGGCTTTAGGCACAAACTCTGACAGTGTGGAGGCAAGCAGACAAATACCAGATACCACGGATTTGCTTTTTAAACAAGATGGACAAAAACAGGGCAAGGTATTTAGGCAGTTATTTTAATAATTGCTAAAAAGCTTGTAAGAGAATGCCTAGCATTTTCCAATTAAGCATAGAGCAGCCCAGTTAATGTCAATACTTACTAGATGCTCCTTTGGTTATGCAAATGTATGTTTTTGTGTAATTATAGGAGTAATTTTTGCAGTAAACAGGGAATGGTGAGCCTGTTTTACTGATATCATAAGGTTTTGTGTAACTATGTATCTGTTCTTCTTCTGTAGTTTTACATATGCTGTTGAGAGCATAAAACAAAAATTGAAGACAAAACCTTTACTATTGCAGGTAAGCTTAGAAATTAAATGCTTGTTTCCTTTCTTTTGAATGGAACTACTTTGTTAATATTTTTCAGCTGTCTAAAATCTCCATTCTATTTGCAGTTGCCCATTGGGGAAGCCAAGACCTTCAGAGGACTGGTTGATGTTGTGACTAAGGAGCAAATAATGTGGAAACCTACTTCTGATTTGGATGATGGAAAAAATTTTGAGCGAAAGCTGCTGCTGGAGACTGACGATCCAAACCTGTTTCAAGAAGTCCAGGATGCAAGAAATACCTTAATAGAACAAGTAAAGTTCTAAAGTAAATACATAATACATTTAAAACCATTACCCAGAGTAGTAGGAAAAATAGACTGAAAGGGACCTCTGAAGGTATCTGGTTAAGTGATCTGCTTAAAGCAGGGCTGATTTCTGCATTAGGTGGTCTTGTTCAGGCTTGCTGAGTTTTCAAATCAAAGGATGATGATTCTCTGTAGGCAGCCTGTCCCAGTGCTTGATCTTCATTTCTTAATGTCCAATGAGGTTTTATTGTGTCACAAGCTGGGACAGGCATGCTGGTGCTTTCATTACGTACCTCTAAGGAGAATCTGATTCTGTTTTCAGTGGCCTGAAGCAGGGCCACTATTTCAAATAGTAAGAGACAGTATTTGCATCCTGCTTCAGCCTCTCCAAGACAGACAAACCCATCTCTCTGGGCCTCCAGCTGCGCTCCAGCCCCATTAGTGGTTTTCCAGTGGAGTTCCTACAATATGTCAGTCTCTTTTGTGCTGGGGAAGCTAAAAGCAGAGAATGTTTTTACTGTCTTAGATGCCAAAGTATAGTTGGTACATTCACAAGAAGCGTGACAGATGTGATTTGAAACCTGCAGGGTATCCATGGTGCTCTAAGTGACAGGTAGAAGCTGGATGGGATGTTGCAGCCTGGTCAAAATGGCACTAACTGCTGTGTTAGAAGCAGCTCAATCTAATCACAAATCAGTCCTTTTTGCTGGAAGGGCTGCCTTCCACACAACTTTGAATAACACTGTGGAAGTGCATAAATGGATGATGCTAGCTTTCCATTTCCTTTGAAATTGGAGAGATCTGTTTTATATTGCACTGTGTTCAGTAGAACATACACACAATCTGATTTTCAAATTTAGTAGGTTTTAAATAGCAATGTTAATACCCAGCCTTTTATCTTAGGAAAATATATTGTCAGATAGAAAGGTTTGTAAGAACAGCGTTAATTTTTTTCCCTTTGTTTTCTGTGTCCTTCCTGAAGGAGGAAGGGGTGGACCAGTAGTGTGATAATTGAGATAACTTTGTGTTTGTAAAATATTTTTCAAAATGCATTCTATGCTGTTAATATTCCTTATCAGAAACCCTGTAAAATGTAGCATTTTGAATACTGGTCCTTTTGCACACTTCACTTTCACTTAATTAAACGAACTATTTCCTTTATCTCTCACATTTTAACTATTAACTTGATAAGACTTCTAGTTGGTTATCGAGGGTTTATTTCAGAATTTGGCCAATTGATGTTGTAGCCAATAGAGGGGGCAAAGTGCTTTCCTGTGCTTGGGTGTCCTGAGTCTGTGACAGTGCAGGGATGTATGTGAGATGTTTAAGGAGTTAAGTTACATATCAAGCTAACTGGGATAATTTGAAAACAGAGACATGCTCTGGGACCTACAAACCCTTGACAAGAAGAAGGCCAAAATGCCCTGATGCTTGTCTGTTTTTTCCTGCTCAGTATCTGTTGGCTTGCAAAGGTTTCTTGCTGCTTACTTCAGACTTCCCTGTGTTTTCAGGACCAAAGTACATCAGTTAAACCCTTCATAGCTTTCACTGTGTGGCTGGAGGTTTTTTCCATTTTAGGGAGAAAGCGTCCTCTCTCTCAATGATGTTTTGCTTGACAGCAACTTTATAAGTGGGTATTTTTCCCCCCATGCATTTCTTGAAGCTTTCATTTCCATAATTTTAAATTATTTGAGTTTATAATTACTGATGTCTTTAAAGGCTTTGTTCCTGCTGTATTTAGCTATATATCCTAAGTAAGTAGTTTTCTGTGAAACTGCTGTATGCCAAATAATAAAAGAACTGCTCTGTTGAAGGTTGCAGATCTGGATGATGAATTTGCTGAACTGGTTCTAGGAGAAAATGGTGAAAATTTTGACTTAATACCAGCTGACAAGGTATATTTTACATTTCCAAGTATTTACTAGCTCTCATTGCAAGGGTTTGGGTTATTCTTCCTTTGACACATGCAAATTATGATTTTTCAGATTTTTCAATAAAAGAGATCACATTATCTTATGTAGTAAATTAACAGTAGTATGGATTTAGAACACAATATGTTTGGAGTTAGTAGGAACGTTATAAAGATGGGCGATGATTCTTAGGCATGTTAGGCATAATTTTAAAAGTTGGGTACATTTATTCAGGAAGGTGGGGTTTTATTTTTTTTTGAAAGTTAAACTGCTGTAAAAGAGTTCAGGGAAAGGTGAATGGAACTTTCAGATAGACTTATTGTAGTTTGTGACAGAGCTGCTGATTCTCATCAACAAAAATAGCATGTCAGCTACTTTGAAATGGTTGGAACTTTAGACACTGCATGTTGAAAGCAGTGAGTTACAACATACTGAATTAAAAGGACTGTTATAACAAGAACAGCAGATTTGTGTGAAACGTTTAGAAATCTTAAAACCAGTGTCTTCTGGTTAAGGATCTAAATGTTTGGGTTTATGGTTTGGACCTTGTTAAAAAGCAGTGAAAGGAGTTTGGATGAGTGATATTATATTTACAAACATACTTTTTAGCTTTTTGGGGATTAGTTAGCAGTATCTCGTAGTTGGGGTGCAACTTAAGGCTAAATTGTAGATCATGTGTTAACAGAAAATAATTATTTTTTTGCAGTTGCAGTCTGCTATCCGCAGAATCACGCTAGCTCAGAAGGCTGTCCCTGTGCTCTGTGGCAGTGCACTGAAGAACAAAGGGGTGCAGCCATTACTGGATGCTATTACTCTGTACTTGCCTGCACCTAATGAGCGTTCACATGAGTTTCTGTAAGTACAGATAGAAAAGGAGATTCAGAAGAAAAGAAGGAAAAATAAGTAGGAAAACACAAAAGGAGAAAAGTATATTAACAAAGCACTCATATTATTTAGAAGTATTTACCCTCTTTAGGTATTAAATAATAGTAGAAATGTGTAGACAGAAAAATACACTTGAGTACTGTACCTACTTTGGTCAGTTCTTCCTGAATTGGATGCATTTATTTCCAGTTGTCAAACTTGCACTTTGGAATTCTTAAGTCTTTTTAATCTGAGGACATTTTCATTTTACACAAATGTTATCTAGGAATCCTGTTTAGTACTGTCTGAATCACGTAACATCTTACATGTCTTACTGGAGCTGGAATTACTTAGATTATTATTTTTCAGTACAAATTACAGTTTCTGAGAATCTGCCTCCATTAGCATTGCAGTAAGAAACATCATCTCGTAAATGAGTGAAAATTTAGGTAAATGTGAGTATGAGTGGATTAATCCTACAGGTATGCATTTTGTTGTGCTTTTTATTTTGCAGGCAGTGGTACAAGGATGACCTGTGTGCCCTGGCATTCAAAGTTCTTCATGATAAATGTCGTGGACCACTAGTTTTTGTTCGTGTTTACTCAGGCTCATTGAAACCTCAGTCAGCTGTATATAATATTAACAAAAGTTGCACGTGAGTAAGATAGAGGTGTAGTTCAATGTAGCATTGGAATGCCTGTTAAAGTCCTGAGTAACAGAGAATTTAATTTTCAGAGAGAGAATGAGCCGGCTGCTCCTGCCTTTTGCTGATCAGCAAATTGAAATACCGTCACTAATGCCTGGCAACATTGCCTTGACTGTTGGGTTAAAACAGGTAATGAAAAATACTTATACTGTAAAGGAGCTTGTTTCACGGGTTTGCTTTCTACTTCTATGATACTGTATCTCAGATGTGTTCTTCATTATGGTGATATATATAAACTTGCTTTATTTGAAGTACATTTAGATATACTTCCTCCAAAATTAAATACCACAGTGTGCAAATACCAGTAATTGACTTGGAAACTGCAGTGCTGATTGGAAAGGACTGAAAGCTGAAGTTGTATGTTGTTAGGGTTTGAGCTTGTATTAATACTGTAACTTTTAAAATACAGTGTAATGTCACAGAGACCTTCTGTGGGGAAGGGGAATGATGTTCCAAATCAGTTACCCAAAAGCAAGTTTCACGTTCAAATAAATGTGTTTCATGCTTCTTCTGTTAGTTTAATAATTTGTTACTGACTGAATAGGCTGCATGAATCTCATTTGCAGAGATTTTCTAAAATGTGTCCAGCTTTGGCATACATTTTGAGTTTGGGGATTTTGGTTGGTTTTTTTTTTTCACATCACTTCCTGTGTTGATCTGTAGAGTGCCACTGGAGATACCATAGTGTCATCAAAGGCTTCAGCTGTTGCTGCAGCACGCCGAGCTGGAAGGGATGCTGGGGAAAAGAAGAGGTCTGTGAGTGGTGTAAACAGTCTTCTGCTGGCAGGTGTTGAGATCCCTGAACCTGTCTTCTTCTGTACCATTGAACCGCCTTCAATGGCCAGACAGCAAGGTACAATGCAGCAACCTAGCTGGATGAGTGAGTTGTACAAACTTCATGGCCAGTGATCTAGTGGTTCTTTCTGGTGTTTTTTATACTGATGGTATATTTCAGATCATGATTGTCCATATCCTTTGCTATCACAGTGTCAAGCAGTAGTGGTATGACTTTCCTAGTTTTTGTGTCTAGAAAAGTAGTAGTTCTTCATTTAAAAGTAGAGGGATGGAGGCACCCATTCTGAACTGCAATTACAGTGGTGGGCTGTACATAGTGGCCTGAGTGCAAATAACCTTGAAATGTGGCTTTTTTTTTTTTTTTTTTTTCAGTTGGCACTCACAGTTTTACACTATGAAGTCTTCATATACCAAGACTTCTCTATGTCTAGTTAGGGTTCATCCTTGCATCCTTATAATCCTGTAATCTTACTGTCTTTCCAAACAGTACCCATACCAGATAGCTTGGTAATTCAACTCTTTTTGGAAATACTCTTTAAATTCTGTATCTTTGTTCTAACAAAGCTCGAGCTTGTTTGGGGGTAAAGAGGAGGAGGGATAAGTACCAATGTACTGTGACAGAATGGAGTAAGGTAGAAAATGTGTCTGCAGGCTGAACCACTGGGTTATAAGGTCTTATTGATTTTGTGGTGCTTGGATGTTTTAGTTTGCTTTTGTTTGCTTTTGTTGCTTTTTTCTCCCACAAAGACTGTAAAGTATGATTAATGCAGTCTCAGCTCTTGGTTCATCATTCTGCTGCTTTCCTCAGCAGTTAAGATAATGGAGAACTAGAAAAAAACCCAAAACCCTGTATAAAAAACTGTGTACATTTTCATTTGGACCATTTCATGTCAAACACATCTTGAAATATTTAAGTAAATCAGTTGATATTTTCCTTATCAGTTATTCACTGACTTCATGAATTACTTGTAGGTTCCAGTCTTTCTTCATAGAAGCACACAATATCACTCTGAAAATAGTATGTATCATAATTAAATTAGTTAACTGTAGCACAGTTAATTTGTGGGATAAAACCAGAAGTTGCTGGTTACTTGTAATTTGAGCTGACTTTGCCAAAATCTATGCTCCTCTAGGATCTTTTTGATTGTTTTTAGGAAAGTGATATTTAGGCACTTACTCTGATCTTCAAATTATTAAATAAACTTCAGATATAATGTTTTGTATTTCTGTACAGACTTGGATAATGCATTGAGTTGCCTTCAGCGTGAAGATCCAAGTTTAAAAGTGAAGCCAGATCCTGACACAGGACAAGTAAGATGAATCTTGTATTGCTCATCTTATAACTATTAGTTTAGAACATCAAGACTGCACTTTAGTTAGCTCATCTGCATATTGAGATTTTCTTTAATAAAAAGGGCTCTCTGAATGTTCCTATGATACACGTATAAGGTTCTGTGTATGAAACTAAAATGGAGTCTTGCACACTTGTGCTTTACAGAATGGAGGATGTCACCCCATGCTCTGCATGTTTTTGACAATTCTGTATTTAAAAAATTTGAATTACTTAGTTTTTAAGGTTAGGTAAGATTGTCTTTTTTATGGTAAGCATAGCACTGGTAACAACTCTCTCACTTAAATGGTGTTTATGTCAGATGTCTTAAAGCAATGTATTTCTGTAGAGTCCGTAGAATTTGAAGTATTATGACCATTAGAATTAGAAGCATTTGTTCTTACAAATTAGAAGCATGCAAGTCCTTGCCTAAAGAATTTGTATTAAAACCTGAGTTTTGCATGTTTTTCCACTTCCCTCTTAATTATCTTCTCACCAGACTATCCTCTGTGGCATGGGAGAACTACACATAGAAATCATTCATGACCGAATCAAACGTGAATATGGAATTGAGACTTATTTGGGACCTCTTCAAATAGCATACCGAGAAACCATCTTAAATGCAGCCCAAGCTATAGGTAAAATGAGTGAAAGGAAGGAACATCTTTTTTTCAAGCTATAAGCTTTTGTAGCTTGATTTACTTTAAGCAATACAAGAGTAACTTTCAGATGATTTTTATGTATTATTTTTTCCCTCCCCCCACAGATATATTGGACAAAACAGTAGGTGATAAACGACACTGTGTAACTGCAGAGGTAGAGGTGAGGCCCAGGTCAGGAGAAGGAGCAACAACAAAACCCATCATCAGCTATGCTGAGAATGTCAGTGAAGTACTGCCGAAAGAACTCCAGGGAGCTGTAGAAAATGGAATCACAAATTCATGCGTTCAAGGTGAAGGAAATGCTCTGTCAGCTATACCGGTCCAATATTTTTGTAAGAAGCAATTTTCTAGAAGGAAAAGCTGCTTGGTAGCTTGAAAACTAACAGATAGTACATATACATGTGACTAACATATATGTAAGGTGCAAAATGTCTTCAAATACAAAAGTTGCCAGACACCTTTTTCTCTATGCCAGGAATGGAAGTCAGTGTGTCTTTGGTTTGCTTTTAAGGTTGATGTCTTCTCAGTCACTCAACAGTGAGTTTGGAGTTCTTTTGGTTTATTTTTTAATCTGGTGTAAGAGATAAGGCATTTGCTTTATGACATCATGTAAACCATAGTGATATAACAAAAATGGTTGCATAGGCTAGCACGTGTTACACTTCTATTACAGTTGCTCATGAATTTTTTTATTTTCAAATATGTTAAATCCATGGGTTTTCAGTAAAAAGCTTTACCTAATTGCAAAGTGTGCGTTTGCTAAAGGACTAAAAGTGTCCTTGACTTTTGATCAAAAACAAGAAGTCTTAAGTAACTTACGGGCAGAAAAGTGCCTTACAGTAAAATCAATAGGTAATGGATTAACAAAGGAGAATTTCCCTTTCAGAACCAGCATGAAGTGATTTTTCAAAGTAGTTTTGTGGAATTTGAAAGCATCTCCCATCTTTGGCTGTGGAATCTCTTAGCCATGTGCTTTCTTTATGCTTCTTGAAGAAACATCAGAACTGTGCTGTCTCTAGCCTAAAATTGATGCCATTAAGTGCTTTAAAAAAATAAACGTGTTCTCTGTTAAAAAAAAGTTATGTTTTTTTCCTCAGATGTGGTTCAGGCCTCACATTTAGTCTAACACAGTTTGGTCTGTTTGAGAGTCCTGTGTTGGAGGGAGGTAATCTGCCTAGGACACTAATTTATCCTTTGTGGAAGTGAGTTAGCCTTGGAGTTTTGGTTATGTGTTAGTATGAGGCATTGCTGTGATTATATTGTGTTCAGAAGGAAAATACAGAAAATATTCTGGCTTCTGGTTAAACAAAAGTTTTCCCTACTTTTTCAAATGATGTCTTGTTCAAGAGACTAGTTTTAGATAATAAAATGTATCTAAAAATAACTTTTTGGTAATGGCTGTCTGGATGAGTACATTCAGGAGCTTCAGGTTCTGAAAATGATCTGTACTTTTGATAAAGAGAGTGAGAAAGTATGTGTCTGCATTCCTTTGTCACTTTTGGCAAAGTTAGATAATGACAAAACCTCAAAATGAGGAAAAGCAGCCACATGGGGGAAGGACAGGGAAGGAAAGAGCAAAGTGAGAAACTTCAAGTTAATTCTGAAAAATTTTTGCATGCGTCTTAGTATTCTGAAAAACAAATATTTGTTTTGTTTTTATTTCAATTTTTATCTCTTCTCTATGGTGCTGCCCAGGACCTCTGTTGGGATTCCCAGTTCAAGATATAGATGTGACTGTGCAATCATTGACAGTGCACCCAGACACCTCGCACACAATGGTATCAGCCTGTGTCTCCCGTTGCATGCAAAAGGTACAGTAAAACTGTAAGCTGCTGTTAACACAGTAGCATGATAGACTGCTGGGAAAACATATGTGTATCAATATCTGGACATTGTTCCTCTTTGTATGCCCTTGAAATGCACTTGCTGGGAAATTTATAGCTTTTGCAACTGGAGAGTTTGAGTCTGCTTCAGTGATTTAAGTACTTACGTCAATTTAGAAAGACCCCATAAGAGTACATCAGCATAACTTCCTTCCTTTCCATGTAGGCTTTGAAAAAAGCTGGTATACAAATACTGGAGCCCCTGATGAACCTAGAAATCACAGTAAGTGAAGATCATCTCAGTGCAGCACTTGCTGATCTTGCACAGAGGAGAGGTAATATTCAGGAAATCCAGTCCCGTCAAGATAACAGAGTTGTGGTCGCTGCTGTTCCACTAGCAGAAATGATGGTATGTGATTACCTTACCAATGGTAAAATTCATCTTTTTTATATTCTTTAAAATATTTGGCTTCATTTAACTTTTCCTTTTGCCATGGATAAGTAAATTTAGAATGGAGTTTTAAAATTGTATTTTAAATATTGAAGGTTGGAAGTGCCCACAAATTGAGTAGCTTTTTTATGCCCAATTCAGATTATTAAAGCAGCATGTGTTCGTTCAGCTGTTAAGTTAGATAAGTAGTAAATACTACTGAAATACTACTAAAATAGATTTTATGGAGAACAAAAAAGGTTTTACAATAGGTTTTACAGAGAATAAAAAAAGATTTTATTGACTTATGCATGTATTGCAATTCTAATACAGTAATATTGGAAAGTTAACTTACTAGTATACTAGTGTAGTATATATAGTGTAGTATAGTTGCTATACACTAGTATATTTCTGACACTCCTTTTCTTTCTCTCTGTGGTCTAAGCAGCTTCTATGCTAACTTATCTTCCCGTTATCCTAACTTGAGTGATGTGTGTTCTCCATTTTTTCCAGGGCTACTCAACAGTTTTGCGTTCTCTAACATCAGGCTCAGCAACCTTCACATTGGAGCTTGCCAGTTATAAAGCTCTAAGCAGTCAAGAGCAAAGTGCACTTCTTCAGAGGAGGATGGGAACTCTCTAGGAACAGTATTTTCTATCCTCCTGTTAAATATTTTCGTATGTGCACCAGTGTGTTCGTCTGGGACCAACTGGTGATGGCAAATAACGAGTTAGCAGCTGTATGAACAGACTGTTTTTAACTGTCCAGGGAGGAAGCTTCAAGAGACTCAGCTCTGCTGGCATAACCTTGTGATTGCAAAGCAGGGATGCAACCACAAGTTGTCGCTTTGCAAATTCTTATCTTGCGGTCATCTGAAATGAGAAGTGATGGAAATCGTTTTCATAGAAATGAGCATTAAGTCCATCTTAATGTGTCACCGGAACTGTTTTCCTAATCTAGTAAATAAAGTTTGTGAAATTTCTGTCTATCACTGAAATAACTTCACAGTTTTGGCATTCTGTATCTTGATTTGTTTTCAGCTGTATGAAAGGATATGGGTAATAAGCACTTTACACTGTACAAATTACACGTGTTAGTTCTACTGGTAAAACCCAGGTACGAACCAGAGTTCAGGACTGGGTGTAATTTCTACCTGAGTTTAGCAAGTGAAACGGATACTTTTGCAAATCAAGTAAGAGCTGTGCAAAAAAGAAAAATACAAGAAAGGTAGTTTTTCCATGACAGTAATTATTACCTACCACCCTGCACTAGGTTGAGAAATGGTTGGTTTGTTTGTGTACCTTTAGGAATTAGTGAATTAATCTGTAATGGTTCTGGTTTGCTATGGGTTGCAATTATCTGGTGTCTTAAAAAAGTGGCAAGTGATACTTTGAAATAAAAAAGATAGTTTGCTCCTAATTTAAATAGTATCTTAGCTTTATTCTTCAACCTCAGTGAAAGAAAATTAGTAACTGGAATTAGTAACTCTATGGTATCAAGTTTCATGACTTCACAGTGAAGAATCCCTATTTCTGAAAGGTTAAAAACAATCATTTTTACTCCAACAAGGCTGTCAAATAATTTTATTTTAAAAGTGAAAATTTTAAGTCTTGATTCAGATACAAAACCACCTGTACATATTCATACCCCAGAGGCACTTCAGGCTGTTCACAAGAAGTCTTTGCAGCAGTTATGGCCCTCTTGCTTCATGGGCGCAGTATCCAACAAACACTGGCTCAGCTGCTATGCCACGGCTGTTAAAGTAAAGCAGAATGGGTATGACTGTAATCAAACAACTGGCTGCTTGTGCAGGCAGGAAGACAGATACTGGCAATCTATTTTAATAACTATATAAACAAAACTACTCCCAAGAAACAACAGCCGGCCTATTTAGGGAGTGAAAAAGGCCCTATTCTACTTTTGATTGAAACTCTGTTTCAATCAAAGGCACCAAGCTATTAGCAGACACCTTGTAAAGCTTAAATTCAGGGGCTAGTTCTTTTTGATGTTCCGCAAAATCTATTGCTTTTATTAAAAAGAAGTCATAAGAAAGGCAAATATAAATCAACTGACATTTACCCATTCTCCCATCTCCCAATATCAGTGTTTCCTTCATATGCAGCTCTAGTTCCATAATTTTCATTATTTCAGGGGGAGGAGTCAGTTTCTTTCAGCTGACACTATCACAAATTATTCTGTTTTCATGTGGCATTAAAAACTGTGGCTTATGATGGTGCAGTAAGACAGTATGAAAACATGTTTCACAGTTAAAGTAGTTGTAAACAACATTCTATTTCTCAAACATTTTAAGACATAGATACTCCCGCTACTAATGTTTAAAAATGGTGCAGTGAAAGAAATGGAATAATAGTTTGCTGAATGATTGCTGCTGCTAAGCAAGACATACTCTTAGTAAAGGCATGGTTTGGTGTCTAGGTCTCTGGAATATATTCTTGTTTCCTTTCTCCCATCACCATTTCTCTGCAATCTGGTCTGCTGTATCATAGAAGGAGCTGAGTTTAGATCTGAATAGTACCTACTGCATTCACAGTACTATTTCAAGAGCAGTGGCCTCATTCTTCAATAGGCAGAGTTACTGTTCTTCCAGTGACTAGCATATAGCTGTTACAAAATGCTACCTTATCCATTTTCCTTGCTCCCTGGTAACCTGCAGCAGAACAAGCCAGAGCTGTCAGTTCTCTTGGAAAAGCCCCTTGCCCTGCTACAACTGCCACAATCTGTGCATATGTGATGAGTAAAAAAATTAGTAGGAACATAGTCCTTGCATATATGCTAAGACTACAGCAGCCTGATACCAAGTCAGCTCTTTGAGGAAGCCCCATATACATGAAATGTGAAAAAAGCAGCTCCGTGTAATGTTCATTTCATCACTGGAAAGGGAATGGTTTCTCTAGTGTTTTTCTGGTTCAAAGCCTGTCTAAAAAGAATCATTTTCAGGACAACATACCTTTTTTATTAAGGTAGTTACTTTCTAACAGGAATTGTTCATTCTATGCCAGCAAAGCAGTTTTTCCTTAGACTATCTGCTGCTAAATATGTACAACAAGTACAGGGAGTAGTCCTTAGTCTGCCCCTGCATTCTGCATCTCTCATGCCAGCAGTAGCAGAGCAGCTGCTGTCATCTGGACCGGTTCCCTGTACAACAATACAAGTACCAGTGTTAAGGAAGAAGATGCAGATGCGACAGTGAAGTCAATCCAGGTCCAGGAACAGCACAGTTTAGTTCACTGTAGAACCCTAATCCTAGTGGCACAGCCACTGTACACTTAACTGTTCAGCTGTAGCAGTGTTTTCCTGAGCTCCACAAAGAGATGCACCAGCCTGCTAAGTAACAGGATGGAAGTTTTGAAATCCCTTTAATCTTGCTTTTAACATGTATTTGTCAACTCTCTTAATGTGTCTATTTTTCTCATGACTGAGGGAGCTATCACAATTTACATACAGCTATTTTCCTACATCATTATTTTAAATTAGTTTGAAATAACTCAGCTAAGTCAAAACTTTCAATTCCTTCAGTCACTCTTGATTAAAGAGTGACAGTAAGCTAAACATATACTATACACTCTAAAGTGATTCCAGTGGATAATCATGCTAAGATATCTTCATGTCTCACGAACATGAGCAAAGAGCTTGAGTTTCAAGTGCTGACTGTAACTGCTACTGTATCTACCTTGAACTGGTACCACACAGAGTTGAGATTTTCAATGAGTTGTCATAAACTTATGTAGAGAAACAAAATGGCATGTTTCATGCTTGCTGCAGTTCAACTATCCAGTTCTCTGACTGTATACTTCAAAAGTGGAGACAAACTTGGACTTAAAACCTAGAAATCACTCATATCTCTGAATCTAAAACTGTGAATGTAAAAAAAAACATTAGCAATAAATAACCAGTAATTTGTCTAGGTACATTTTAGGAAAGAACTGGGAGAAGAATGTGTTATTACTACTGTAAACAAAGTCACTTTATAAATGAATTAAATTTGTCATGGACTGCTTATCCACCCCTCTCAGCCTCTAAAGTAAGGCAATACTTGAAAGAATAGCTTGCCCATGTTCAACTCTCATGCAAAGCTCCAATAGATTACCTGCTGCAGGTCTTTAATTATTATTCATAATAAACAATAACACCACCTTTTTTTTTAGAAGTCTGCTTTTCCCTCTGTCAATGCATTCTTCCCACATACCCTTTAATATAATTTTTGTCTGAAATAAGTCAATCACGGTGTTTTTCCTTTACAGGAAAGAAAAACACAGATGAGTCCTAGTATTTCACTGAAAGGGAGTTCTGACCATTTTAGTTGCAAAACTGTCCAGAACTCCTGTATTAATGTATCTGTGTCTTCCTCTTCAGTGGCTACAAAACCAAATGGGATTGCATTTACTGTCAGGTTAAACTGCTAGCTCTTTTCCCTTCATCTCCAGAGCAGCAGTTCGTGCCTGTACCTTTATTCCATTGGTTATAAAACCTGAGAACCAAGATACACTGTAGCTACTAAGTCTTACCGGAGCATGCGGCATCGATGATTAGTTAGCCTTTTGTAGGCATCCTGCAAGTTGGTCACATTACTGCTGCTCCAGAGTCTTTCTCCAACAGCACTTGCTCGAGGCCTGTAAAGGTATTCTTAGTTTTAGAGTAGGTATGGTCTATAACCCAGAATGGATAATTATTTTTTTTTAATACCAGGTCTAATATAATACTTTAATACTCAGAGGCATTAATTTGCATAGCTGCTTAGGTTCACCACAGAGCATTGTTACCACCAGCATACAGTCCTGTGGGATTAATTAATGATTCTTGTAGCTGTCTTTTTAAAATCTAATGATGAAGCAGTCCATACCATAATCTTGGTGTCAGGTTAGTTGCATCCACAAACTCCCCCCATAGGCAGGCTTCTCCACCTATTAAAAGTTTCTTCTGTTTTTCAGATCCTGAATTCAAAGCAGAAAGTCAGCATTTCTCTCTGTCCAGATGATGGGCATATATCAACAGATATATAGATGTATCTATATATCTGATATATCTATATATATAATATAGATATATCTATATAAATATAGATATATTTATATTCAGTTGTTTTCATATAAAATACCTATCCTGAGCAGTTACTTATATTTTGATAGTCTTGTTACTGAATGTGAGAACCACCAAGCATTTGCCCAGAGGAGACATTTCTCTGCCCTGTCAGAAAGATTTACCTTTCATGCTTTGAAGAGATTCCTCTGGTTTTTGACATTTCTCAGGGATTTAAATCCTGATAAAAACTGTTCATTCTATCACACGCAGAACATTCCTTGAAAAAATTACTTAGTTGGGTATTCTTAATGAGCTCTGAGAGCTTCCTTTCACAAAATGAAAGCCCCAAGCAAGTGTAAAAATGTTTGTATCAACTTCAGATACAGGGAGAGAACATGCCTTTTTCTCCACCAGTTTAACACTCAAGAAGCTTGGGAATATAAATTCAGTGTCTGTCTACAAACAGCCATTTTGTACAACTCTGCTCCTAAAGCATCTGCCCACCTAGTCTGGCATTCTGTCTTATGCAAATACCAGTATCAGACGCTTGAGGAAGGTAACACCTTTCCCTGTGAGAAGTGAAAGTTCCTTTTTTTTTTTTTTAAACATTTAAGTTTTCCAGAATTGTAGCTGACCATAATTCTTCTGATGATACTATAATCACAGTGATGGAATGGCCACTCTGAACAGCCCTATTTTTTCCATTTACACTGGACTATAAACCAAGGAGTGTCATGCACAGAACATGCATATAAAAAGAAGTAACAAACCAGAGAAGTTAAGCGGTTCAACACTGTAGTATTTCTTCCAGTCTTGCCCATAACTTATGTAGTCTAAGTACCAGGGTGCTGACAGGACAGCAGTGAACCCAGCTCCAGTGACACTGCTCAGCTCATGAGCATAGTTACTTGCCTTCCACACTTGAACTACAGTGTCTGGTTTCAACTAGAAGAGAAAGAAGACAAAATAAACAAACTAACCAGCTTAACCCACAAACATTAATGTCAATCCTAATTGCTGTTATCAAGGAAAAGGATCATGAATTTCAAAACTCTCTATTTTGTTTTGAAGAGGAACATTTTGGAAACTACCTTTTGTCATCCTTTCCCTCCCCCCCCAAGTCTAAAGCTGATTAGCTCTTTGCTTGTTTTAAACACCCAACTAGAGTGAAGCCTCGGTTATACTACAGACAGTTAATGCACTAAGCGGACTCCTACAAGCACCACATATCTGACCAGCTCTTAAAAAGCTGAGCATTTGGTGTTATTAGTCCAGACACACAGTTACATGAGAAAAAAAAATGACAGAAAACGCATAGAAACTTCTCTACCCTTTACTCTGATGCTTTAAAGCATATTATACTGTGTTCACCTTTAAAAAGCACTTCAATGCTGGTGTCCCTGTTTTACCTATTACATATCCAACAAATGGTAATTTCAAGGGATTGAAATTACTCACAGCTGGGGAGACTTGCTAATGTCAGTAGTCTTGCTTTAACTCTTAAGAGACAAGGCCAGATCTACTTAATAGTCTGCTTTGGAAGCTTCACACAATATTCTGCTGTTGTGCAAGAGTACCTTACTTATTTTCCCACCTTACCTGCGCTTTGTGATCAAACACTTCTTGCCAGACCATTTGTCCTTTGTTGTAGGAGGAAACAATGTCCAAAATGCTAGAATTTAGAAATAAGATCAGGGTTGTGAACTTCAATGAGATAAGTACAAGCACTCAAAGTAGAGCAACACTTCCTACCGCAAGGCACATCAAATTGTTCCCACCACTACACAGGGGACCAAGAAAAAGCAGGTTGTTCTGGTTTCGGCCTTCAGTGCTCTGTCTTGCAGAGCATGTTCTACCATGTAGAACAATGTGCACATGCATTAACACAAACTGATGTCCAAAACTACCAGCAAATCATTTAGTCACAGGGTGACTAAATCCGTGTTATTTAAGGAGAGAAAGAAATCCCACCAAAAACTTCTACACCCTGTGCAGAAACCCAATTTAAGATACTCAATAGATTAACTGTATGTGTAAAACCAGCCTACATATCCATGCTGTGTCCCAAGTTTTAAAGCTATGAACTTCAGACCTAGTATTTTAAAATGAAGTGGATAGTCCCAAATATTAATTATATTTAATTTTTCAAGATAATGTAGATATTAATTTAGTTTCCATATCTGCACCTCAATGCCACCCTCAAATAATGGCTGTGAAAAACTGAGCAAGAATTAAAAATACCAACATACTTCTGAACATAGTAAGATTCCAGTTTAGCATAGTCAGTGCCAAAACCTCGCTTCTTCATGAACTCTTTCACTTCAGGGTTAGATTTCCTTAAATAATAACAAGAAAATAAGTTTTAAAAAACCATTTTTGTTATGTTTTAAACCAGATTTCCTAATCATTTCTACTTATTCGCAGCACATTGATGCCTTAGGCATGCCACAGACTGGAACACACTGCAGAGCAACATCTAACATGACTTAGATATTTTGAAAGGGTTTCATCCTAATTTGAAATAAAGCCAATGGACCTAATTCTCTGGTAAATCTGCTGGAGTCTGTTCTGAAGTGGTCTCTGGCAGGCTGCCTCAAACCCCTAAGAGCTTTGGGGCTCCTGGCATCTCAGCAATTTGTGCCAAGGTTATCAGCAGTCTGAGAACTCAACAATTTTGTGTTTCTACCACATAAAACAAACCAACATTTTTGTGTTAAAGCATTTGTCAGAAGTTTTCCTTCTCAATAAAAATTAAATCATGTCCTGAGTTTGGACTTGATCTTTAAAGAGAATGTAGAAATACTAACTAGATCAATTGCAATACTCATCAAAATGCTCCAAGTTCTTTATTATTAGTTAGGCTCTTCAGCAGAGAGACTCCAAAATATTCAACATCCACAACTGAATTAATACATGCTGTACTTCTAATACGAACACACATGAATCTGGTAGTTCTTACAGTTACCAGATTTTCTAGTGGGCAGAACTCAATGTAAACATCTACTTTAACACAAATCATTTAAATGTTGATTTTCTTACCAAGTACTTTTCTAACATACTAATTCTCTGTTCTGCCAGGGTAAATTTTCAAAAAGAAATCCTTTAGAATAACTGAATATTTATGAAACTATGAATCAAAGCAAAATTCTGCACATCAGTTGCTTTTTGAGGTTCACAAATGATTTGCCTGTAAATAGTTACAGAGGTAGGAGTGGAGATCTTTCACTTATGCAGTGAAAACTCTTATGCAAATGGGTTCCATAATTGATGGAGGTGGACAAGTTCAAAAGGCACTAGATATTTGTTCCTTGAGTTGTCACCATACCAACAATTGAAATCCACTTCATCTCCTCCCAAATGAATGAATTCATCTGGAAATACATTGCTGATCTCTTTGAAGAACTTAGTCATGAAGTCGTAAGTTGTATTCCAAACGGGATTTACAGGTCCAAAGGACCCAGTTGGCTGTCCTCCACTGTAACAAGGAGTGAGAAGATCTTTTTGACCTAATAAAAACATTAATAGATTATATTCAGCTTCATGTTGCTATGCTAACTTTGCTAGCAGGAAGAAGCAGTTAGCTATATTAAAAAGGTAAATACTCATGACCTGAGTGCTCACTTGTTTTAAGTATAATCATATAGAGGCAGGATGAAGTAAGACAACTTGTAAAAGGTTAAAGAATCCTCTAAGTGGCAATCAGGACTATGACTTTCAGATCTATAATTTAACACACACTAATACATGCAACATGGCACAATACCTGCAAATCAGTATTTGGATGACTACTTGAACAACAACAAAAAAAAAGCTTTAATAAATATCATTCAGATGGAAGCCAGTTAGAAGGCCAAACATAAGGAGTGTGTTTCAGAGGCTTTTTTTCTCTTTTTATTATTCTGCTTTTCTAACACCTAAGTCAGTGTGAGGTACATAGCTCAAGGCAGAATGAAGCCTTGAGCAATGTATCTGCAAAATACAGAAAAAAAATTTGTAAAGCAAAATGTATCTGTCCCCTTGCACACACACACCTAGCATAGAACATGTCAACTTTCCTCATTAATTTTATTTCCTGTAACCTGTAAAGGTCATGACATCCCTTTGTGCCTCTTCCTTACCTCTTATCAAGGGTGCTCCAAAGCACTTTATTGGTTACTTCTTAAAAACGTAACTTGCTTGCTACTACTTACCACAATCTCTTAATAATGAATACTTTCTTGGGCATACCTTTTCCCCAGGACTGTGTGTGTCCTGGCGTATCAAACTCCGGGATAACTCTGATGCCTCTTAACCGGGCATACTCAATCACCAGGCGGACATCAGTAGGAGTATAGATGAGGTTAGAGGAGTATGCCCCCTGTAAAATATTCACATTTAGAGACAACACATTATATCAGCAGATATAATTTGGACGGAAGACTTAGACTGGAGAGCAGTTTTACAAGTTGGCTGTGGTTTATCAACTGCACAGACAGAACTTTTCACTTAACTTGTGGAGAGGAAAAAACCAACAGACTCACAGCACTGAGACAGATCTCCTTGAGGAGACCTTCCTCTCCTCCTTAGCGCACAGTTACTGAAGAACACACAAAGCTAGTTTCTTTCCCTTCAAATTCTGAAGATATGGTTTTTAATTCTTCTGTACAGAGGCAAGTTGTTTTGCCCATTAGCTCTGAAACATAACATGCAAGACTAATGGAAAAATTCTGCCAAGTCAGAAAGAACTTCCAACATTTCTGCTTCTAGGCTTTGATACAGGGACCAGCTTAGCCTTAGGACATGTTTCTTTTGTGACACTAAATTTGAGTGTAATTCCACTCCCACACAGCCAACAAATGTGACAATGACCCAGATGACCACAGTTTGGTGAAATAGATGCTTGCCAAATAGCCAAACTACACAAGAATACATCATGACTCTTCATGATTAATAGCACCTTAAGCTTCTGTTTATCTGAAAATGGTTTCCAAAGCTGAGTTACTCAAAAAAGGAAACAGTAGACAAGAAGCCTTTCAAAAAGAACCTTGTTGAGACAAAGATCATCTCCATCTCTCTACCTGTCAGTAGGATTAACAACAGAACTCTACTAGAGTTTGCCTTTACTAGACAAAATCTGACCACACTACGCAACATCTACAATTTTTGAATTATAAAATTCTTCACAGCAACGGCTCAAGCACTGGCAACAAAATTTTCATGGGGGTCAGATTCTAGCAAGCATTTTAAAACAGAATCACAAATCTTAGGCTTAGTCTACTTTAACTATTCTTAACTACTTAACTGCATTTGATTTGGCTCCTACTGTACAGTGACTGAGCAAGAACCTCACGATGGCTCTCACTAATGTAACAAAGACTACTATGTGTCGAGAAATAAAGAGACACATTCCAGTGTATTTGTTTCTCGGATCTCTTACAGACATGGTGTGTTTTGTAAAGCTAACTAGGTGTCAGACAGGACAAAAGTACTATTGCAGTGGTTATTTCCTGCCAAAAGCTGGCAGGAAAATCTTGTACATTTGTTTGAGTGGCAGAAATCTACCAGCTAAAGAAACCCATCAAGAGAAATCCAAGCAAGTGTTACTGTTTTTTGCATACCATTAGTGTTCAAAGGCCTGCAAACACTGAGGATCATTCAGAAAATGTGCACAGAAGAGTAAAGGTGGTCATTTACCATGTACCCAAAAGAAGACTTAAAAATGGTCCCCACAGAAACTCAGGCAGGATTCAAAATGTGGATTTGCTGGTTACTGGTCCCATGGTACTGTTTTACAATCAGCCAAAGCAGATGTACTCAAGCATTGGTAAACTACATTTTATTTTCGTGAAATATTTGCCAGAATTCTGCCCTTCCACCCTGCTCCAATGATGTTCACTCACCTTATCACTTAATTCAGGGAAATAAATGCTCTGGTAAGGGAAGGACTGATCATCTACTATATGCCAGTGGAGAACATTGAATTTATTAAAAGCCATGGCATCCTGTAAAAAATAATGCAACAGTCTAGTTAAACACTTCATTCTCATAGAAAGTCTATGCAAAAAGTGGTCTTATCCCAGCATATGATGCTTAGAGCAACAGCTAAAAAAGAAAAAAACCTCAACCAAACCAAACCACCAACCAAAACCCATCAGTACCCCTACCAACTAAAAAAGCATTCTCTTTCACTAAAGCCTAGTAAACATGTATCTCTAACTGCTCCACCCCTCTGCAATTTGTTTTCACCACTGCTGTCAACAAACTCTTGATCTGACCCCCATTCTACCAGCCTGTGTAGTATGAACTGCTATGAACACTTACCATTTTTTTCTCCTTCAGAACACATACCCTGAGATTAGCTCAGGCGCTTACAGCATGGTGCTACTAACACCAAGGTGGCAGGTTTGACCTCCATGTGGTCCATTCACTTAAGATTTGGACTCAATGATCATTGTGGGTCCCTTCCAACAAAGATGGTTCTGTGGGTAATTCTCTATGCACCATCAGCTGTTTCAGCTTACAGAAAAGCTTACACTTCTATAACTAAATACCTTGGACTTGGAAACAGAACAGAATGAAAGTTTCCTATTACATAGTACATCCCTTGTCACTAGTGACTTCTGCAGAATCCACTTCAAATGCATGCAAAATAAACCATGCATTTTCCCTACAAAAGACAGTGTTTCTTTTGTTTTCATTCATAACAGTGTCAGCTCTTCCCTTTTTTTTGATCTTTAAGATAATCAAGATCAATATCAACACACTTATTTTAGAATTACGACTCCAGTTGGACAGTTAGACACATACCTCGAGTTATGCTGGCTTGTTAGTCACTAGAAGGGTGTGCTGTGAGCAGACCAAATAAGTGTTTGCATCGCTCATGATTGACTGCAACACAGGTGCTCCCAATTCTTTGCCACAAAACAATTGTTTCCACCACCCACTCTTCCCATTCTTTTCTTACCTAGGTGCATTTAAAGAGGTGATAAAATCTCTTCAGAAACTCCCACCAAATACAAAGGAAGATTCATATCTTGTCCATTCCCCAAATTTATGTCATCTGTTTCATGACACTGCGGAAGTTTTAATTGCTCTCTCTTCGTGCCTTTCTAAAAAATACCATCCTTCTACATAGAAAATTACATCTGTGGACCTTCATAGATTCAATAGTTCAGCTATTCCTTCCTCAAGGACAAATGCCCTTCCTGGAAATACAGTGCAGCAGTTGAACACAAACACGAAATGTACTTTAACTGCTGCCCTAAGTATCTAATCATCACATGTCAGAGAAGAGATTACTGACGCTTTTTATTAGTCTGGATGCAAGCAGGCACAGAGGTGGGAGGAAAAGCATACTCGCTCTTATACCAGCAAACATCATGAAATGTAGCTTTGATAATGTATTGGAGACAGATATGCAATTTAAAGAAAGAAAGTAGAATAGCAGCAGTTACAGAAACACAAACACAGTTAGAAAATCCAAGTCTCTTTGGATATCTCTTTCAGACAAGACAAAAAATATTGACACAAATATTTGAGACTTTGAAGAACCCTCTTTCGCAAATGCTACACAAGCATAACCTGCTGAACAGGCACTGACCTTGAATGTGAAAACAAGTGGTAAATACCAAAAGGACAAGTTCTGAGCATAATTCAAGGATTACCTCAGAAATTAAAGACTGTTTTTATCTGCACTCTTTCTGCCTATCTTAAACATGTTTTTCCAAATTCTGCAACATGTTGGGGAAATTTTGAATATTATTTCATCTTGGAGAAGCAAGACAGAGACAACACAGAAAACTGCCTGTTCCTCCACTTCAACTAACTAAATATCCCACCTACAATGACTTTAACAAAAAAAAAAAATGAAAAGGGGAGTTCAAAACAGTAAAAACCTCAGCTTTGGCTGTTAAGCTTATACAAATCACCTTTCCATCAGGGCTGGAGCACATTAAGAATTAATGTGTTCCACACACTTAAGCTTTTTGGAGGTAGTTTTGTTTGGTTTTATTGGTTAGTCTGGGCTTATTTTTCAGTAGCTTCCAGTGAACATTTTGAATTTTCTTCCTTGCTCTATAGTACTTAATTACTGGCTTGCACTTAGCAGCCTAAGGAAGGACTCCCAAAGCCTGCTGCTGGACTACCAAAGTCTGCTCCAAAAGCCTGGAGTTTTCCTGAAATCACTGGCACTGAAGCTAGAATTTGCAAGGTATCCCTTGTACTGCTTGATGACAGCCAGATGTCTCAAAACATGCTTCCAAGAAATAACACATAAGCTGGTTTAAGCGTCAGAAAACACAGAGAATCCAAGGTACCACGAACACAAGTCTCCTTTACAGATCCAATAATCACTGTGTCTGCCTACTTGATTTCTCTCCAGTCTATGTTCAGACCTTTGTTTATCAAAGTTCACTCTGTCCTTTTAAAGTCAGACAGAGGAGATGGGTTCTTCTTTCATACCTGCTCCAGTTGCTACTTCAGGGACCAAAATACAACAACAAAAGGCGTTCATTATTAATGATACAAAACTGCCTACTTACCAGGTTTGTAAGAATAGATTTCAACGGTAAATAATGCCTTGAAGTATCTAATAAGACTCCTCTATGAGCAAATCTTGGGAAGTCATTGATTTCAGATTCATTGACAAGAAACTATGAGAACAAGATTTAAAAATTAGAATTTTATTTTATTTTTATACTCATAATTTCAAACAGGAAATACTTTTTCTTATTCAGAAAATGATTATTGGAAATATGTAATAAACTGAAATGTTGCTGAATGAAACAGGTAGATCTGTTGTTTCTAGAAAAGCACCCAGTTATCAGGACAGTGGATTTACCTAACAGCCATACTTACACTTCCATAGTCATCTTCATGAACCAACTGGCTGAAGGTTTCCAAACCTGGAAAAATATCCAAGAAAGGGATCTCAAAACCCAGTACTTGCCCTTAAAATTTTAGTTAAACAGCACCGTAACCATTTACAGGCATTCACATAGCCAGAAATAATGCTCTGTGCCTGATTTTCTTTCTCTTTAGCACAGTTCCCTTAATTGCTCAAGCATCACCATTTAAAAAATTTTGGAGAAAACCATTCAAATTCTCTATTTTGCAGATACTGAATACTTGTGCTACTGTTCAGCTGCAGCAGATTAATTCCCAAATAGTAAGAAAGTTACTGTGAGCAAGGTGGGAATTTCTGGTCTTGTACATCTATTCCTGTAATTTCTGGAACTGGTGAAGTTTGTAATTCAGCATGAAAAATATGTTGATTTATAGCTAGCTAATATACAGACTTAGAATTCCAGTAAGAACAGCAGACTTAAATGTAAGGATTGTTATTATTCTTTGCGATGTATTCAGCATGTCCACTTTATAGGTGCAGTCAGAAAATAATCTGTTCACACTGTAGTTCAGAAAGCTTTTTGCTTGACCTGGCTTATTTTGGGCACAGCCAGAATGTACTCACAGTGTGCCACCTGGATCTGAGATGCTGAGCATCTGGACCAAGGGTCTAAATCATACATCTGAGTATCCTTCTGGCCTTACTAAGCTTACTTCCAATGAAGTACTGAATGAGGACAAGACTCAGGTGTTATTTTGAAATAAATTTGCAAAAATTTAAACATGAAATTTGCAAAAAGCCTAAACAAATAGCTCAATGTGAAAAACATCAGCTTACCTCTTAAAGCACCCCATATCTCAGAAGCTTTCAGTATAGCCACAGGCTCAGTTACAGTTAAATGGTCTAAAGAAAAGAAAAATAATGCTTACTCATCAAGAATGAATTAATTGACAGGGCAATACCAAAAGGCATTATGAATATTCTTCAAGTGAGAAGAATCCCTTACATGTTTCCCTTTGTGTATTAAATTCCAACCAATCCTGCTTTAAATGGTGATAGCATGCAATTATTTTTCATCTATGTTTTCCCATAAAAGCAAAGTACTGTTCAGAGAGTCAACAGCTAATCAGAAAGAAGATAAAAGAAGTAAGGTACTTAATAAGGGCAATGTTAAAATATTGTACATGAGCCAAAATTCCAGCAAAGTTTAATCCAATTGACTTAAAACAGACTGTATTTTTCCATTTAAGACATATGTGATAAGGTTTGGGTGGCTAAGCCAAACCAATTCATAAATTCTCCCTTTACCTTCCTTTTATATAGTTTATGGTTACATGTTTTTTTTAGAGATATAATTTGTCATATATTGTCATATATTGTCAAGTGCATACTATTAAGGTCTTAATACAAAGAAAAAAAATTACAAATCAAAATATACAATCACAGAATATGCTGAGCTGGAAGGGATGCATCAGGATCATTGAGTCCAACACTTGGACAAGACACCCCCAAGAGTCACACTATGTGCCTGAAAGCATTGCTCAAATGGCTCTTGAACTCTGTCAGGCTTGTGCTGAGACCACTTCCCTGGGGAGCCTGTTCCAGTGCCCAACCACAGTCCAGGTAAAGAAACTTCTTGATATCCAGCCTAAACCTTCCCTCACTCAGCTTCGTGCTGTTACCTCAAGTACTGTCACTGGTCATGAGAGTGAAGAGATCAGGACCCGCCCCTCACCTTCCCCTCGTGAGGATGTTGACCACAGTGGTGTCTCCCCTCAGTTTCCTCCAGACTGAACAGACCAGGTGACCTCAGCCCTTTTTCATACATCTTCCTCTCAAGGCCCTTCACCATCCTCATGGCTCTCCTTTGGACACTCCCCAATAGCTTCACTATTATCTCTCTTCACTAATATCTCTCTTATAGTGAGGCACCCAAAACTGCCCCTAGCACTCGATGTGAGGCCAGCCCAACTCAGAGCAGAGTGGGACAATCCCCTCCACTGCCGGGCTGATGCTGTGCCTGATGCACCAACAGGGTGCCAGGTCACCCTCTTGACCTGAGCACCCATATGGGGGCAGTGACATGAAGTACGGTAAGTAAAATTAAGAATGGTACCTGAAGGAATCCATAACAATCCTCCCTTAAGTTTGAGTACTGAAGTACAGTACAAAGCACTAGTGAAAAAAATAGCTAAAATTATTTTGGTTTTGAATTTAAGGTGATTCAGTAGATTTTCGAGAAGAAACAAATATATTTAAAGTATTTTTTAAAATCACATACACATATATGCACATCTATATAGATATCTATAGATATCTATATATAAAAATATATAGATTTATATTAGTATTCAAACATCAAAGCAATAATTGCACATCTGAAACAGAAGAGAAAAAAATCCAAGGTTTGAATTACTGTACAATGACTTATTTCATCTGTGTTAGTATGAAAGAATGGTTGGCTACAATTTACACAGTTCAAACATTTATCCAAATTACCAAAGAACAGCTATCCGTGCTAACCAAAGCACAGATTACACATACTGGAAGAAAGAGAATTTAGAAGACTACTGCAATCTTTCTAGGTAAACAGTAGGGAAAATGTGATAGATTGTCAAGGATTTATTTACAACACAGCAGGGTTTGTTTTTTTTTTCTGAAAAAAAAGGTATCATACCTTAAATGAAGTTGGAAAATGCTGCAATAAGCTACTTGAAACATTTTACACGAACAGTCAAGAACTCAGAAGACAGGAGGGAAGATAACATGCCCATTGATTACAAATCCAATACTCTTGCTACAAGACACTCTTGCTACCAGTCCCTGATTGGTCCATACTGTTTATTAACGAGCCAGACCACCCAAACCACCAAGTCGCCAATAACAGCATTTTCCAGAATTAGTACCCTTAAAAAGACAGCCCTTTTAATTTTAAAATTAAAAGCCAAAAAATTCAAACTTGCTTAAGTCTAGAAAGCTCAGCTTATTACATGAAGAAAACATGTTACTTGTAACAGAAAACTTATTTCTTGAAGCAGAAGAAAGAAACTGCCTGCTCTAAAGAATGCAACCTAGAAATCACGTGGTCTGACAGATTCCGTGACATAAAACAAGAACCACTTTAGATTAAAATCTAAAGTTCACAAACCAGTTCAAAGTTCAAATAATAATAAAGCTGCACAATAACCTGACTGGCAGAACAATGTTAAGAGCATTAGCATTTTTGCTGCTATATTTAATTTTCATTGAAATGTACTATAAGCTTGCACATAAAAACTGAACTCTTTGGCTGTATGTCCCAAAAAGATTGAGTAAATTTAATATCAGCATATTCTGTCACAAGTCAGGTGGAATTAATACTGCTGCAGATGTATGACTCGAGATTAAAAGGATCTTTTTTCAAAGGATCTGTATCCTGGATACCAAACAACAGAAGATTATCTTGAAACAGGCCTAGATTAACGGAATATGTAGATCTTTGTGTTACCCTCCCAAGACAAAAAACAGTATTATTGCTCAGTCTTATTTCTGTTAAGGAAATTCTCTGGCGATTAGCACTTAAGAGTACTACTCCATGCTTGTGGACTTCATAAAGATGCATAGAAAAATAAGTTAAATATAAACATGATTTTAAATCCTTTATTGTATCTACAGGAAGTAGATTTATAGCACTGCAAGAAGAATAACAAGTTCAACAAGCACTTTCTGGTTTTCCTGGAAAAACAGGAAATACCATGTATTACTCAGTGTAAGAAGCTTCAATTCAAATGCAGTCATTTCTTAGGAGACCGGTAAGCAGTGACAGCCTTCACCCAATAAATACCCTATACTGTAAGGGATAATCTCCTGACTGTGCACAGATCTCACCAAAGATAGCTGGCTATTGCACACTATAGTATCTCCGATTCCTAATGCTAGCTGCTAGAAAGGGCAGTAGCAGGTAGGCGAGTGAGCTGTATGACAGCTGAACTGCAAAAATCATAGGCGACAGGTAACGAGCTTCATGATTCACTGTGGGCTGAGATCTCCCATAGCATCAAGAGCAAGAATTATCTTCTGGTCGCCACTGTTGTGAAATGTTTTTGCGCACTTCTGAGACCCCTTGCTTTCCAGTTCCTTAAAAAAACAGACCCAAAGCCCTGCTGACTTCTAGACCGGACACGTGATAGGAAAACAAGCGCTTAACGGTGCCGCCTAAGCCGGGGAAGGAGGAGCGCGGTGAGCGGGTACTCACAGGCCTCGCTGGAGGCAAGGTGCGGGTGCCTGTCACAGCCAGGGTCCCCCGCCTCGATCACCACCTGCAGCTGGAACAGCTCGGGCTCCGCTCGGGCAGCCAGCGGCCTGCGGCCCCATGTCCGCCGCCGGGAATGCCCGAACATGTACTCGTAGTACCTGCGGGGAAGCAGAGGCGCCGGCGGGGCCCTGAGGCAGCTGCTCCCGTCCTCGGGCCGCCGCTGCAGCACCCCGGCCTCGCCGACGCTCACCTGCGGAAGGCATCCTGCAGCAGCCCGCAGTCCGGCCCCGCCGAGGAGCCGGCGCCATGCACCAGCTGGAAGCGGCTGGGCGCTAGCTGCAGCTGGCGAGGGTACGTGCGGACCCACTGCGGCAGCGGCCACAGCGAGTCCTCGGGGACGGCATCTGCCACCAGCTCCCAGCCGGACGGCTCAGCCTCGGTCCGCGGGGCGCCGTGGCGGAGGCTGGTGCTCACCAGCACGGCGGGCAGCACGACGAGCCCCAGCAGCAACCCAGCCAGACCCATTGCCCTACCCATAGTGGGGCAGCTGCCTCAGCCCGCCCGTTCCACTCACAGGGCAGCCCGGCTCCGCCTCTGGCGTCACGGAGTCGTTCAGGGCGGGCTCGGGAGCTTCAGTGCCCGCCCGCGGCACCGCCCGGTGGCCCCTCGGCGGGAGTGCGGCAGGGTAAGAGGAGTGGGGGGGCAATTTGCTGTGGGTGTTTCACGCTTCTCTGAGGGATTTTCTCACATAAAATACCTCTTAGCGCCCAAAAAAGTGCCACGAAGATGGTGGAGGGTCTAGGCGGGAAGCTGTATGAGGAGCGGCTGAGGTCAGTTCGTCGCCTCAGGCTGGAGGAGACTGAGGGGAGACCTCACTATGGTTTTCAACATTCTCGTGAGGGAAAGCAGAGCGACAGGTCCCGATCTCTTCACTCGGATAACTAGTGACAGGACTTGAGGTAACAGTATGCAGCTGAGTTAGGAGAAGCTCACGTTATTATCAGGAAAAGGTTCTTCACACACAGGGTGGTTGGGCACTGGAGCAGCTCCCCAGGGAAGTGGTCACAGCACCAAGGCTGACAGAGTTCAAGAGCCATTTGAGCAATGCTTTCAGGCACATAGTGTGATTCTTGGGACTATCCTGTTCAGAGCTGGGAGCTGGACTTCACTGATTGGATGCATCCCTTCCAACTCAGCATATTCCATGACTTCCCATCAGCTGGCACCATGAGGTCCTACACATGACACTGCTGTACAGAATAAGGGAGCATGGCTGGGCCAGCTTAATTTCTGTATGGAAAGGGTGTGATGCAGGCCACACTTTTATGAAGGAAATACTCTGCATATCTTGTACTGCTACAAAACAATTTCAGTCTCAGCAGAAACTACTTTTTCACAGGCTTTCTGTAGAATATGTTACAGGCTATATGGTGAATAAGCAGGAGTCTGAGTTGCAGTGAAGTGGTTTAACCTTTAACCAAACCTGGTGTTTTGGCCAATCTCAGGGCAAACTTGGGGAAGTTGTTCTGAAGGGTTTGAGAAGAAGGCAAATGAAGCACTTCAAGGCTGGAAGTGTTAGTGGCAAGGAATTCAGTCTTTATGACACTTCTAATTGAATGCTTAAATCAAACACTGCAGTGTCATTGTTTGTTGCTTTGGCTGATGCACCAGTTAAACCCACAGCAATGATTCAGGGAGCTGGCACCTGCACTCTGCTACTATGGGGTAACTGAGGAGCTAGTCAGCCATCCTGAAAAGGATGGATCACAAAATATCCCAGTTTTGCCATTTGCTATGCCCAACCATACAAGTGGAGTGCAAAGGCTTAATGGAAAGTGTTTGATGCAGGCTATCCATAGCAGAATATTATTTAATCTTGTAATGCTAATTTGATATCACCTAATTCTTTATTAGGTGATACCAAAGAGGCACAACAGGACATGACACCTGCAAGCCTGCCCTCCTGCCCCTGCATGCTAGAAGACACATGGAGATGGCAGTGCTGTCTTTTCTGGTGCTCTCAATTGTCTCTCAAGAGACAATTATAACACACTGCTCTTCAAGCTGTGGCAGAGGTTTTCAGTCGCCTGTTACATATACCTTATATCTCTTTCCTTTGCCTGGTGTGATTTTCTCTTCAACTGTGTTGATTAACCTGCTGCCTACCTCTGTTCATCCTTTTAGACATATTTAGAAATTATGGATTATTTCATAAGTTTCTTTGACATATCTGAGAGATCAGTAAACTCTCAGGGAAGGCGAGGATAACTAGCTGTCATTGCAGGGGGGACTGTAAGAAACGAAACTAAATCTTCTGTTTACAGGTAAGTGTTAACTGGCCTGGCCACCCCTAAGGTAATTCTTAAGATACTAAGGTAATTCTCAAGACACAATCAGAATTTTTTCTTTCAGTTGTTTTCAGTGGAAGCAGAGCAGGTCTGTTTTATACCAATGAAGTGTGCCTATTCATTAGTCATGTAATGAATATTCATCTCATCATTTATTATTATCATGGCTTAAAATACTCTGTGCACAAAACAATAATTAAATGAATTTTGCTTTTTTATCTTCTCTGGGTAGATTTTCTGATGATCAGTAAAGAGTAAAGGTAGTCTTTCCTTGTGTAAGTCCATGAATATAGTTTCTTTCTTTTACCCATTGGTATACTGGACAAAATAGTAGAAACTTGGTATCTTAGAGATATTTATATATCTGCCATTTTTACTTTAATTTGGCCACTGGGATTTAAAAATTAGTGGATGGACTACTGAGACATAAATATGCTATCCTCATTTTCTAAGGAAACCTTGCTATAGTTATCTAGACAATCTAAGTCTGCACTGGCATTTTTAGACATTTAGGTTTAAAGTGTTATGATGTAACTCAGTTTGATGTTGCATTTTAGGATTTGTTCTAAGCTCACAGTAGAGGATAAACAGGATGCATAGAATTGAAGAGTACTGGACTGCAGGCTCTAGTTGTTCTCTTCAGGGGCCAGGTGATCTCAGTGGGTTTTCCACTGAACACAGCAGAATGATGAAACTGCAGAGCTAGGACTGTAATTGTTTGCAACATTATACACAATCAAAGAAAAAAATAGTGTGCTTCATACTCTTTAAAAATACAAAAAAAAAAAAAAAAGAGCTCCAGTATCAACTCAAAATCTTGAATGTTGAAATCCACCATACTTTATCCTTAGCCTGTTCTCTAAGTTTGTTGTTGTGCTTCTGAGAGAAATGGATTTTGATCTTTCTTTGTTGTTGACATTTTGCCTAGATTGTAAACTGTGTTAGAATGGGAATGTACTCTTATCTAGGCTTGTAAAGACTTACATGGTTTTATAGGTTATACATATACACTGAATGAGTGCTAAAGTACTATTTTGTGTTTTTGTGAAAAAATTGAAAAGTGCAATCATGAGTTATTCAGATCAGAAACTTGAATCCCCTGGTTCTACCAGATATGGCTTTTCCATTCCCCAAGATAAAAGTTACATGCCATTTAGTTGCAGACTAATCCCTTCTGAAACGAGGAGGAAAATTGCTACAGTAAAAAACCATGGTAAATGCAGCTGAGCTTGACTTCTACAACAGAATTGTAGATTCCTTCACACGGATTCCTATGTTAAATAGGAAAAAAAACCACAAAAGCAAACAGTAGTTTTGGACATTAGGAATCTCTAAAATTCACACTGCTAACCAAAATGGTGGAATTGGGCTGCACAACAGTAATTTCTATGGAATGAAGGTCTTCCATTTCTGTAGCTCTCAGTTCTTGCAGTTTTTTTGTGGCTACAGCAGTTACTTCAAAGTGATAGGAGATCTCTCAGCAATGTTTTCTGGTGTGCCAATAAATGTTCCATATAGTCTCTGCTGTTGACTTCTTATTTGAGAAATAACAATGCAGCATAGAGGAAACAGTGACTTACTACCACTGAGTAATATTTTCTGGCCACTGTAGTCTGGTCAACATATGGGAATGTTACTACCCAGTAGACTAGGGTGTGAATTGAGACCTGACTGGGAATTGCACATCAGTGTCTCATGAAGACATTTCAAGAGTATGTTAAAAGTTCATCCATTAAATTTTGAAAGAAATTCATCACAGTTAATGAAAAGTATGACTTCTCTCCATTATTTGGAAACCAGGTGATATTTTATTTGCTGCATTGCCAAGCTAAGCTAAATTCTTAACTTACCTGAAACTGACAGATCACAAGTAAATGTTTTTTTTTACCGTGCTTCTCATAAGTTCTGCTGTTCCACTATCTGAGTAGTGGAACATAGGAGGAGCACATATCCTTTGCAGATGGGATGGAGGCTTTCCACACAGCTGATTACTTGCTAGGTACATGGCACAAGGTACCTCAGACAAAGGTCTTGTCTACAAGGGGTGTTGTGACTGAATAAAGTAGGATGATAATTTCATATTACATATAGCTGCTGACAATAATTTTGTATAGGGAAAGTTTGTGAAGATTCTGCAGTTTGGAAATGAAATAAACTTCTCTCGGGGGCTGCAGTTTAGAAATGAAATAAACTTCTAGCAGGGAGTCCCTTCTTACACTGTAAGTTCCTAACCTAGCTTGCACACAGTCTTCTGTATGGTTATTGTATGCCCACATTTTTCCAAATATATGTTCTTTTTCATCCTATCCACTTCGTATGGATATATTTTTATGGATGTCTTTTATAAATTAGGAGTATCCAGGCACCAATTACATCTAGAAGGCTGGAAACCCTGATGGCCTAGAATTCCTGTGGGTGACCAATGAGTGCTTGATGGGTATAGAACTGTCTGACTTTATGTTTGGTGGCTGAAGAGAATTTCCAAGTGGAAGATAACACATGAGCTGTCTGTGAGCTACACACTGAGAATGTCGGTGTTGATGTTGACATACATAATTAGGGATTAGAACTAATGAAAACAGGATGTTTAAATGATGTAACTTCAAGGAAACTCACCGGCTGAAAATGTTTCAAATAATAGCAAGGACAGTTTGTGAATGGATGCACATGCCAGCTACGTGATTAGTGTAAGTAGGTGAACCAGCTAGAAAGCAAATTGTGGACACAGCATATATAATACACATTCTTTTGTAAAGGGAATTGTGGTTTAGGCTGCCAGCCTCATTGTGTGCTACTGTCTGACTACTTTTTGTATTTATTATGTTGTTTGGATAGAAAAAAATCGGAATGATTCTAGTACTGGGTCGGGTCTGTGGCTTCAGTGCCTAAGCCCCTAGAAGGTATGAAAAACATGTTGGGAGAAAGTGCAAACATATGCTAGATGCAGAAAGTTTCTAGGCTACTGGGTGGCTATGGTCCTTTGTTGATTTGTCTTTTTTGTTTCACAGCTGTTTGGGAGTTTGAAAGTGAGGTCTGGAGCAGGTGCTGCCTCTGGGCTTGGTGACTTCAGATTCATGAAATCTATTCTGATAGAGATATGCTGCTTGCAAATAGATTGCTCTGGCACCTTTGGTTCATCAGCACTGGTTCTTTGCTCTGCAACAATTGCATTTGAGATATCAGAAGGAGAAAAAGGCTGAGTAAAGCCTTTTGTACAGTCTGTTTTGAGTAATGTTTTGTGCCTGTTCAGTAACTGCTTAGTTCTAAAAGTACTTTGGTCATCACTGCAGACACAGTTAGTCAAGTAGGACATAGTAGAGCTGTCCTTAGGACTAAAAGTGTGTGAAAAAATTCACAACACTAGAGGTTCATATCCAGAAAGGAAACAGAGCAGTCCAGTAACTTTATTCACTTTATATAACTTCATATACAGGAGAGGCAATGGGGCATTCCCCTGGGATCTCTCAAAATTGTTGGGGGACACAACCCCCTTTTTATCCTGAGTTTCTGGCCACATCACTCTCTTCATTTCCCCATTGGCTGAGGTACTATACACACCTTTTTTTTTTCTTTTCTTTTTCTTTTTTTTTTTTGTCTTTTGTAATAAAACACTAGGAGTGAAGTGCAGAGTGCTTGCAAGTTGGGTGATTTCTTTAATAGTCAAAGAGGACAACGTCTATACAGAGAGGCTTGATTGACTGATTTATATCTAATTATTATGTAGAAAGATGACAAAATCTTTTCCTGCCTTCTGAAGCCACGTCTTCATCAGTAGGTGGTGCTATGCTCTCACTGCATCAGTGTCTCTCGTTCCTGGGAACTTCACCCTGGAAGTGTAGCTACAGGCGTGATGGCAACAACAGTTAATCTCCTCTGTACATCTTGTTAGCTGATTACAAACCATCCCAGGATTCTATTCACATAGTTTTTTGCTGAGTTGCTCCATACTATAATTATACAGCAAAATGAATATTACTGCATTTTGTCACTGCAGAAATTCATACAAATCAGGTGTGTACTTAACTACTCTTTGTATTCTGTGTAGTTAACATTCAAATTGAGTGATTACAGAATAATAGGAACCCCGGTATATAGTGGTAAGTCTGTGTCCTCTTTAGGGACGCTAGAAGAACTTTCCAGTGGCAATAAAGAGCTAAATCTGCTATGTTTAAAGAGACAAGAAATAAAATTATTATTTCTTGGGACCTGAGCAGATCTTGTTTTGTTTCTGTCTCCTTTCTTGCTGTCAATGAAAATGTTAAACTTAGGAAAAATTAAATTGTTGTGGCCTTGGAAAATTTTCATCTCTTTCTCCTAATTTTACTCTGGAAACTTAAGTCCCCACTAAACAAACACAGTGTTTTCAAGTGGAGACCCACTGGTCTGGTCTGTTGTGATGAAATATCCAATTTATGGACAGTACAATTTAGTCAGAGAGGGTGACATGCCTGCAGGTACAACTTCAGAGAGATTTTGAGAAACTTAAGGATTGGGCTAACAGAAAGCTCATTAACTTTAGTGCCCTGTGCATCAGAACAGGCTGGTTGGTAACTTCTTCAGTGCACACTGAAACAAGCTGTCCAGAGAGGCTGTGGTGTTTCATCCATAGGGCGTTTGAGCTTGGCATGGTAAGGCTGAAGCTGCCCTCATCTGGTGTTGCTGTTAATCCATTTTGGGCAGAAGTCCTTTCCTAGTCATACTCCTTCAGCCATGTTGTTTTGGCTTAGTGCCAGCTACAGTATATCTGTGTTACACACTATATTTAAATTAAGAATATGCACTGGTTAATGTGGGAAATTTGTATGATGTAAAAGTTTCTAGGAGCAGTAACAGTAATGATATTGTCTTCTGTCCACCTTGGATACCCTAAGAGAGTTTCATCTGCTCTATGTCATCTGGCCATGCTGTGCCTCTCTCTGCTGCAGCTGAACAGAGGGACTCTACAGCTTCACTGTTGTATGTTGGGGTAGGTAGGGTTTACTAAAGCTGGTCTGGACATGGAACAAAGCTATGACTGCAGTTATGTTGTCCTGGAAGAGAAGTTTTTTTGGAGAGCAAAAGGGAAGAACAGAAAAGAGTGCATGTGTCACTCAGTGCTCCAGTTTTTCTATTGAGATAAAGTCCCATACATCAAGTTCTGGCTCAAGGGCAGTAAGATCACCTAGCAAGTAAAGGATTAGTGAAAGGTAAAAGGAAGAGGTGCTCCAAAAATAGAATGCTTGTGTTGCTCTTTCTGTTGTAAAGGACTCTGTTCTGCATGACATCTTTGTTGTGAAACTGGAGAGATGTGGATTGCATGGGTGGATCACTTGATGGATAAAGAATTGGCTGAATGGTCACACTTAAAGGGCTGCAGCCTATGGTTCAATGTCCAGCTGGAGACCAGTGATATCTAGAATTCCTCTGGCAGGGGTTAATATTGTGACTGTCCCTGTTTAAAATATTTATTGGTGACACAGACAGTGGGATTGACTGCAATCTCAGCAAGGCTGCCAATACCAAGCAACGTGGTGCAGTTGATATATTGCACGGCAGGGATGCCATCCAGACGGACCTTATTAGTCTTGAGAGCTAACAAGGGTCCATGTAAATCTCATCAAGTTCAGCAAGGTCAAATGCAAGGTACTACATCTCAAGTAATCCCAAGCACAAGTACAGGGGTGGTTGAGAATGGACTGACAATAGATTTGAGTCAAAAGACTTGGGGGTGCTGGTGGGTGAGAGACTGGACATGACCCAGCCATGGGCACTCCCAGCCCAGAGAGCCAAACGTGTCCTGGGCTGCATCCAGAGCAGCGTGGGCAGCAGGGCCAGGGAGGGGATTCTGCCCCTCTGCTCTGCTCTGCTGAGACCCCCACCTGGAGCACTGGGGCCTCCAGCATAAAAAAAGGCATGTGCTTGTTGGAGTTAGTCAGAATGAGGGCCATGGAGATGATCACAGGAACACCTCTCCTATGAAGACAAACTGAGAGTTGGGGTTATTCAGCCTGGAAAAGAGAAGGCTCTTGGGAGACCTTAGAACATCATCCAGTACATAAAGGAGGTCTGCAAGTGAGGTGGAGAGGGACGTTTTACAAAGGCACGTAGATAGGACAAGAGGGAATAGCTGTAAAATGACAGAGGCTAGGTTTAGATTAGACATTAGAAATAAATCCTTTACTGTAAGGGTGCTGAGACACTAGAACAGGTTGCCTGGACAAGTTGTGGATGCCCCATCCCTGGAAGTGTTCAAGGCCAGGTTGGATGGAGCTCTGGGACTTGGTCTAGTGGTAGGTGTCCCTGCCTGTAGCAGGGGGGTGGAGCTAGATGATCTCTGGGGCCCCTTACAGCCCAGACCATTCTATGATTCTGTGATTTGGGATCTTTAGGTCCAGAAGGTCAGATAGTGTTGCTGACCAGTAATGTGTTCTAGTATATTGCCAAACTAGATCTGGTGCATTGTTCACTGCTGGCAATTTGTTACTAATTTTTTATTATTTTCATCTAGCATTATAATCCCCAAAAGCAGCAAGCATGCAGTTTGTTAAGAAAATAATCCAACCTTTTTTTTTTTTTTTTTCAGTGTCAAGTACAGTCTTTTTGATGCAGGATGGCATGGATGGGGGAATATGGAGGAAGGAGATATAAATTATCCTCCTTAGGCTCATTTAATTTTTAACATGAACTTTGATTACAGAAGAGTCATGCTTTATGGAGCAGTAAAGAAGCCAGTGCATACAAACTCTTCCACTGGTCCTTATAAAATGAAACAAGAACATGTGTTAGGATTACAGCATGTATGCAAACAGGACCCAGAGTACATACAAGGCAGATGCATTTTCTAGACCAGAAAATCAAAGATAAATGTATATCCTTTTTCCCCTTGGACTTCAGGAGAACTGTGAAAGGAATACCTATGTTTTAGATAATAATGTAGGCAACAGTAGATTAAAAAATCTCCAGAGAGGAAAACTTGGAGGATACTGTTTTGTTTTTAACAACACTTGTCTTTCTCATGGACAATAGTGTTGCAGTGAACGCTTGCAGATGCTTTCAATAAAAACTGATAGCAGAACACGGGTAAGAATGTTCTCTTCTACCTGCCATATAATTTGCATCTGTTCTGATTTAGCTTGTGATTGTTCTGTCTCTGACTTGATTACTATGGTTTTGGCTAGCATGTTACATTTAGAGAGCAGTGTCTCCTTTGAAAAGTGTTTGGAGACCTCCTAACACAAACACTACTTGTAGTACTCATTATCTTTGTGTTCTTAGCTTTGGAGAAAAAAATAATTTAAGCATAAACGTGTAAGTCTTGTGATGTGTGTAACAAGCTGCTTGTTCTGAAGTTTTTTTTGTTATGTGTTTATACTGCTGTAATCAGTAAATTTTGATTTTGTTCTGTTAGATACATTATTGACACGTTCTAAGTGACAGATTCAATCCTTAGAGGTGTCAGGATATTCAGCAGTGCAGATGGTCTGAGTAATTTTTATTTTAAATTGCAGGAGCCGTGCAGTCTCAAGATTGATTTAACCAGGCTTTCTTTGTGAGATCCAAAAAGGAATAATTCACTTCTGTTTCCAACTGAGAAACATTGCAGGGAATGTACAGGTTATTTTCCTTCCAGCATTGCACAAGTGCATTGTTTCTCTCTTCTTGCTAGTGTTTGTATACAAATTTTTTCTGTGTACTCTGTCCTCCCTGAGCAATCCATTGTACAAGCAGAATCAGGTATGTTCTTGGTCCAGATTGCTTTCTATTTACAATAAAAGAACAAAGCGTTTCCACGAGAAATACAATGACAATTTGGCTAATACATACAGTGAGAAATATTAATTATCTCCTTAGTCTTATCACAGCTATCTCAGTCATTATACACAAACCTTTAGACATGGGATATAAGAAGTCTTCTGGCTTTGGTCTGAAGCCACACTGAAAAGCCATTCAGCTGGCTATTCACAGCAAGGCAGGTGAATAGCCAGCTTTGTGTTTACCAAGGATAACCCGCTGTGCTGTGCTACTCAATCTGTAACTCTAAATGTTCTTGTCTTGTAGTTGGCAGTACACTAAGCCCCAGGTTTTCTGGTTTAGGGGGCCTGCTGAAATGCTAACCAGTCATTGAAGCTGTCTTTAGAGAACTGATGGCTGCAACAGGACAGGTCTTACCTTGAGAAGTAGGGTAAATTATTAATCATCATCTTAGCTCAACTTCCGAGGAATTATCAGTGATGGTGGATCAACCATCATATTTTTAATGGACAGAATGACAAATGTTTTCCAATCTTTTAAGTCTTGTCTGAAACCTTAGGATGTCTTTGTAGTCCTTATTGGGTTTCAGGTATATACAGTGTCAGGGTATTCATAGGACTGAAATTATTTGTACCCTCCCAGCTGTTATGTATTTAAAAAAAAACTTGGGTTTTTTTATGTTTTTAGTGGATATAGTGTAACCCTGTTTTAAATATTGGTAAATTTGGTTTAGTAAATTTGAAGAGAGGTAAACAAATTAATCATTAACTATTAAGTCAACCCTAGACTGTAGCTTCCAGTTTTCTTTGAGACCCTCTTAGGTCTGCCTCCCTTCATCTGAAATGTCTGGGTTTTTTATTAAATGGCTCCTGCTTGGCACTTACTAAAAAGGAAGGCATGGCGTGAGAAGTAATATGTAATTTGAAACAGGACTCACAATGAATTGAGCAGAGGAACTTTCAGGTTTTCAGTGCTGGTATAGGAAATATTACAGGACAGAAAAGACCCTGAGGTTAATGTTATTTTTTACAAACAGAAGTTATGATGCCATTTTGAATAGAATTGTGAAGTATATTTTCTATAGTCATTCTAAGAGTGTTGCTTTTTTATTTGTTTGTTTTAAAGGATAAAGTCAGAAATGTCACACTGATATATCAATTATTCTAAAATTGTGTGTTTTTACTTGGTAACCTTTACATCTATGTATATCTTGTATTTCATTAAACCAAACCCTGCATTTAATAAAATGTACTTTCATTACAATGAAAACTAGTAGTTACTGCCCAGTCCCTATTCTTAGTGGCATTCTTACAATTCTTCGTTTCTACTTTGCTGTGCTTAAAGTCTTCTGTGCCCTGTCTCTTCACTTCTTTCGTTTCTCTGACATTTTGGTGAAACACCATTTTTATGCCATAGCATCTGCTGCTTTTCCTTTCTTTTATGTGCTCACCTTTTCATCCCCTCCTCTACCTCATACTTTTGCTATCGCACTAGAAGCTTGGCTTTTGTGAGGAACCCAAACAAGCTTTTCAGATGCCATATAGCTCTTTGAGAACTGTCACTCTAATTTCAAGTATATTGAAAAATATATTTCTGTTCCTTAGAGATTAAAAAAAAACCCCAAAAACAGCAAACCCCCCCCAAAAAACCCAAGAAGAATCCCACAGCCCCATTGCAAATTGGAGGAATTAAAGGATATTAGTTTTCAATGTCTTCAAAATTTTTAGCTAACTGCTTGATATGTTTTTGGATATGGTTACAGTTACCAGCAATTTCTAGTTGCTTGCTCTGTTTTTCGTAAATATTACCTACAATTAAGTGCCATTTACTGCTGGAAGAATAAGTAAGTACATATTTAAAATGCAGTCAAGTGAAATCTTAGTCTGAAATTGAATTTTTAAGTGCATCTCTTTAAACATGATAGCACTGATGATTCAGTCACATGATTTGCCATTAACTGTATCACAAACATTTCCTGTAGCTTAACTTGCTATTCCTGTCCCTTGCCCTCTTGAAATAAATGAACTTCCAACAACAGTTTTGACAATACTCTTGTCTACAAGTAATAAACCATCTGGAAATTAGGCTAGATGGATAAAACAGTTCCATGTAATATGTATCTGGCACTCATACAACCTTTGTATAATGCATATTTTTTATGGGCCAGATGTGGTATTTATGTGTTATGAGGAACAGAGGCATGTTCAGTCATGCTTTTTATTGCATTTAAATGCAAGGTATATTTTAATAACTCTCAAAGGGAATTGTCTCCTATTGATTAGAAACTGTCAGTGTGTTAGACATAAACCTCAAAAAGCAAATGAATCTGTCACAAAACTGTAGATGTAATTTAAGTTGACATTAAACTGTATACTTATTGTGAGCTGGTTTAAAAAAAAAAAAAAAAAAAAGACTAATAAATTTTTACTTATTCCTCCAGTGAAGGTGATCTATGAAGCCTTTGATCTAAGACTTGTTTATTTCTTCTCTAGGACTGTGTTCTGTTAGATTTACAGGTCTATGAAATTATTGTTCTTCAGCCTTTCACATTTTCTCATTAGGACAACAGCTTTGCATAAAAGCCAGCTGCAAAGTCTCCATTTTTACAGTCTCGCATGACATTTTCAAGTAAGGTGAACTGAACTTCTAACAAGTGGAAAAGGGATTCCACTAAATCATACCCAACTTACTTTTGCCATTGTTAATTTCTAAATAACTCTGAAAAGCAGGTAACTAAACTATTTAATACTTTACACCTTTTCTTTGTCTAAGGATTTTACTATTTTCACCCTAAAAAATCACTGCTTTTTCAAAACTGATACTTGGAATTTAGTTTCATTTACCATTGCCATTTCTGTTGAGCACATTGAACTTTTTTTACGTGGCATTCTGCATTTGCTATAATCCTTTGTTCCATGTATTTTTACATGTTTATTGTCTGTACAAGAACTGTCAATGTCAATCTCTTACAGTTTTTTTTAATTTGTTTTTTGGGTTTTTTTTCTTTTTACTCTGCAAAATCTCCTCAAACAAATAAATCCTCTAAATGTGCATTTCCAAATATGTTACAGATTGTTTAAAAGCAAGTGCATTAAGGCCAGCCTTGACAGGTGTCAATACCAGAATCCTACTTGTGCATCCCTCCATCCATTAACTTTTATTGAAAGGGAGAAAAAAGTCTGCAGGGATGCTGGTTTGGCAGCTATGAAATATGTGGGTTTTTTTAAACTTTGTAAGAGGACTCCAGTATTGCAATAATTTGCTTAATTATCTTCTGCAGTAGTCAAGACCAGAAATCTTGAAGCCATCCTTGAGTCTGACCTGATTTCTAAACCTTCTACCCTCACAGTTTGCTTGTGTGTCACTGACCTTTCACAATCCCTGGGGCACTGCCAGGCTTCTTCCTTGATTCAGCTCTGGCTCTACTGAAAATCTTATTCATTCTTGAATCATTTCCTCTTTCAACTTTTTCAGCTTTTTTTTATAGTTCTTCTTCATCGCCATAATTTTAGGCTTCAGGAGACACAGAATTCTGTGCTTAGGTTACTTTTTAATGTATATTCTCATCTCTCCCTTCAGTCAGGCATCTTTGAATTCAGGTTCATTAAGCTCCTGCTTTGTAGAATTCTCACTGGGTTTGTATCTCATTTTCCACTTTTGCGGCTGTGATGAACAGAGTGGGCATACGTGCTTCATTCACTAGCAAGGTTGATGAAGACAAACTAAAACCATGGTGTAGAGAAAATAGCCTAACATTCAAGTTCAAGTTGTTCAGTGTTTCCTGTCAACCCTTTCATTATAGTAACAAATAAACAGTCACACATGGATTTATTCATTGTCTAGCCCTGACAGAGAAAAGATAGCATGTCTCAGCCTTAATGTATAACTCAGATGTGAGGGACATGAAGAAGTTTCATCAGGAAAAAATAATTCTAAGCCAAAATATTAGAATGTTCCCAAAGTCCAAACTGAAACAATTTTTTTGAAATTTGTCCATCCCTGTAGACACAACCTGCTTTGACTCAGTCTTTATTGGCGACTGATATCACCCCAATATTCAAGACATACAGCAGGCACCACAGGAAACCAGTGTGGTCAGAGACCATCTGACTGAGCTCAAATGCAGGAAAGGAGTGTATGAAAAGCAGAAGATGGGATACACTACCAAGAATAGAAACACCATATGGGGATGCAAGGCTGAAATTAGCAGTACCAAAGTTTGGCTGGTATTGAAGCATACAAAACATGTGAAGTGCAACAAGAAGGGCTTCTGCAGGTATATTGGCAGCAAAACAAGACCAGGGAAATCACAGACCTGGTGGTAAATCAGGTAGGTGATGTATTAATAAAGGGAATAAAAGATGCTGACGTACCTAATGCTTTACTTATTTCAGTCTTTACTGGCAGAATCTCCTGCTAAGCCTTCCAGGTTCTGCTGGATCTGTTCAATCTTTTTTAAAGTGATCTGGATGCAGGAGATGAATGCACCATTATCATGTTGATACTAAACTGGGAGGTGCTTTTGACTCTTCAGCGATGAGAAGCCTTGCATAGGGATCTAAGGAGAGCATTAGGCAATCATCAAGGACATGAAATTCAGGACAAATGCAGGGTTGGGTCAGGGTAAGACTGGACACAAGTACAGTGGAAAAGGAGTGGCAGGAGAGCAGCCCTTCAGAGGGCGGTGTGGGGTGCTGGTCAGCAGCAGCTCAGTTTGAGTCAGGAGTGAGCCCTGACAGCCTGGCAGGGAAACAGCACTGTAGAATGCATCAAAACCTGCACTGTCAGTGCAGGAGAGGTGATTATCACTGTATTCATCATTGGTGTAGCCTCTTCTGGAGTGCTGAGTGGAGTTCTGGGCTCTATGATTTAAAAATCAGAGAATCAGAGAAGCAGCATGTGACAGTTCTTGGATGTGCCCCGAGGAGGGCAACAAAGCTGGTGAGAGTTCTGGGAGATGTGCTCTGTGAGAAGTCACTAAGGACTGTGGGCTTCTGTAGTTTGGAGAAAAGTAGGCTGAGGGGTGACCTCATTGCTCTGTACAGCTTCCTGAGCATAGGGAGTGAGCAAAGACGGCTCTCCCTCGGACCCAGGGATGGAATGCATGGGAATGGTACAAAGCTGTGCCAGGGGAGGGTCAAACTTGACATTAGGAAGCATTTCTTTACTGAGAGAGCAGTCAAATACTGGAACACTCTTCCTGGAGGGGTGGTCAATGCCCTGAGCCTGTCACAATGTTTAAGTGCATTTGAACAATGCCCTTAATAACATGCTTTCACTTCTGGTTGGCCTCAGTCAGGCAGTTGGACTGGATGGTCATTGTAGGGCCCTTTCAACAGACCTGGGCTATTTTATAGTGCTCTGTTGTGTACTATTGTCATAGTTCAGAGGAGGGTCAAGTTAGAGTGTGCATAAATGAGCTGTACAAACCCATGGAACCTTGCAGCCGTGGAACAAGCAGAAACAAGTTCAACAAGTGTAAAGGTCTGCACTTGAGGCAGAAAACCCCCATGCACTGGTAAAGGCTGGGTACTGTCTGTCCCAAAAATCAGCTTTGCAGAAAAGGACTGGGCCTCTTGGCAAACAGCAGGTTGAATCTGTTCAGCAGCATGATCTCACAGAAATGATGGTGAATGGTGTCCTGGGTGGTATAAGCAACACAACCAGTGGATGTAGGGAAGTTAATATTCTCCATTCTTGAAGATTTTTCCAAATTTGTCTAGAGATTTTCAAAGGGGCCAGATTTAAATGGAAAAACAGTGCTCCTTTGAGCAAGAAGTTAGACTAGAGACATTGAAGACCCTTTTCTGCCAACAGCTTATGATTTTGCCATAATAGAGAAAATAATCTGATAAACTTTAGTCATCATAGGAATCTCAGCTCGCAAAATTAACTTAAATAAAGCACTTAATGGGTAAGTGCAAAGTAAATTTGATGGAATTTATGGAGTTTATATTTAAAGTGCTTTAAGTTTATAAGACTTTAGCTTTGAAATATTTTAAAATTTCTGTGTATTCATAAAATTAATAATTGATCCTTTAATATATAATCAATATAATTATTGATATGCACTCCTCCCAAAGTCTGTTATCTTTACTGTGAATATTTAATTTATTATGGTAACATTTTAAAAGGACAGTGTAGACCCTAAAAGTCTCAAACAAAATATATCTAAACACTGATTCAAAATCCAAAGAGCTACCACAATATAACTAAAAGGCTTTTATGAGCAGTATTGCTCAGTATACTTAGACCTGTTGAAAAAATTTCAAGATTCATTGGGAAATATTTTGGAGAAAAGCATTTTTTAAGCAATAAAGAAAACCCTACAAAATATCAAGTTGCAAAAAAAAAAAAAAACAAACCCAAACAATACATTTCAATTGAACTGTGGATTTTAAGAGCTGCAGAATGGTTTTGATTGCAGTTAAAAAGTAATACTTTCTCTGTATAGACGCCAGTAACAGATGTTGCTTTTTTTTTGGCAATCTATAAGTCATCTCTTTTGTTCAATGAGCTCTAAGGCTTGCGTATTGTGTTTGCAGTTTAATTTGTCAGACGTGGACAGATCATGTTATTTAACTCCTGCTTCTTTTGGTCCATAGTGTTTGTATGACCTGGATGCTTTGTGTAAATGTTCCTCATAGGGCTGCAATAAATAAGTGGTATCAAAACTAGACTGTACTAATCTAAAATGTCTTTTATTATTAATTTCAGCACTTTGTTTGGTCAGCTGAAGAGTGCTTAGAAAGCCAGCTTTGTTCAAGTCAACAGTGTAAATAGGGGGAACATTCAGTCAAATGACACATGGTACTTAGAGCTGCCGCAACTGATGCTGACAGTGCAAAATTACTTTAAAGCAACCTCCTGGGTGAAGAAGTCTTGTGTTATTCCTGTTTTGTGTTCCTTAAGCAGTGCATGTGTACTGCCATATTTCTGCTTTCCCTCCCCATGGGCTGTTGAATGTTAAAAGAAGCTTGGAAGTAGCTTTTTGCCTTGGCTGTAGCTGGAACTGGAGAAAAGTAAACAAAAAGAAGACAGTTTAAGCCGTATCTGTCTGCTGCTTTCAGTTCTGCCAAGAGTTACTATGCTAAGATGCCAATATTTTAAGGAGATTGCCTAATATTATTAGGCATATATTTTAATATGTAGGCTTAGTATTTTTAAGAATAATCACACAAAAAGATGCCTCAGTCAAAAATAAACACCTCTGGACAAATAATCTGAAGTCATAATTACATATTTTTATAATGCTCAAGCTGATCTTCTGATGAAAAGTGAGATTTAGATCTAGATATTATCTTATGCTTCCTTGACTCTTTGTTCTAGTTCTGCAAAACTATATCATGTCGAATTTTCCAATGTCTATTTTACAGGCTTTGCTATTCAGAAAGAAATAGGAAAACACTTAGGTCCTGAAAGGGGAAAAATGTCAGGAAATAGGCTTGCAGATAGGAATTTGATACTATATATACATGATGGTTTAATGTTTTGGGTTTTTTTCCATTCATAAGGCAGAATGATTTGAAGTTTAGAGTTGTGTCTTCCAAGAAAAGAAACATGTAGAGAATGCGGTGGTTTGCTGAAGACGCCCAATTCTGTAGCTGGCAAAGGCAAATGGTAACTTGTCTCTACTTCATGAAAGCATGATTGGATGCCTAATAAAATGACTGTGTAATGTGGTATGATTGGCAGTTCCTGCTTAGGATGCCAAAGAATAAAATAGCGGAGGCGTTGACATTCACTGACAAATTCTCTCTGACTTCACAGGAGCTGGGTTTTAGTCTTAAATAAATAATGTTGAAAAAATGTGCTTCAGAAACTTTGGGTTAATCTGTTGATTCTGATCAGGGTAGAGTGGATAACTGTGCCTACAAGCATTAACAGGTCAGACCTATCTTTTCATGGTTGTGGGATTTACTGAAATAAGTGGATCAGATAGGGTGTGTGGTACCAAAACCTATCAGGGTGGAATCTGTGCAATCCTTCCAGAATCTGTCCATTCCCAGGGTGTGACTGAGTATATTTTGGCTGTGCAATTGGCAGGCTTCTCTCTCTGCAGCTCCTCTTACCTCTCTGGTCAAATACTGCTAAGCTAGAAGGGCAGTATGTTTTTAACAGTTAAGGCACATGATTACACTCTGCAAAGATGGAGCAAAACAGGAATTGTACAAAGAGAAATATATGCAGAAAAGAAAGTAAAAATGCTATTGTAATGAGTTCCTTAGGAATGTGTTTATCTGTAAAGAATAAGTAATTGTACTGTAAGTAATAAAAAAGGGGGAAAGGAATGTATTTAAACGAGGGAAGGGTGGAGAATGTTTTATATTTTTGAGCGTAGGTAATATAAATGCATATTTGTTTCGCTAAGCATTATTGCCTAACTCCATAATAATTAAGGAGACATAACCACATCTCCAATCGTCCATTTACTATCTTCAACAAAGCCAGGATGTACTCATTCCTTTTTCAGATGTCTGAGTTTGTTCATGATAATGGATTGACTAAACAGAGAGTTTAACATCCTTTCTCATGCGATTTGGGCAGTCCCTTGCCTTGCCTAGTGGCATATGGTTGTCTCCTAGTCAGGCAGGGAGGATGTTCCTGACCTGCAGAGGTGCTGACTTGGGCAGGCCACCTCACCACAGGGAGACTGGGGAGAGATAGCTGCAGAACTCAGCACGGATTTTACAACTATCACTGTTTAAAATGTGGGGTCTAAATCATTATACGTAGCAAGTACACAGTTGAAGATGATAATTCCACAGTGGTAGGTGCTGTTACTAACAGTGGAAGAAGAATGAAGGTTTAAAGAGATTGCCTCTTCTTATAAGCCTTGTTGAAGTAATAAATGACTAAAGTATCTTTTCCTTTTGTCTCCTTAAACAATGGACTGGATTTTTTTCTTTTTTTCCTTTTTTTTTTTTTTTTAGCTAATTTCTTAGACAGGATTATATTGGGATAGGTTGAAATATAAAAATGTTTAGACTATAGTAAAAGGAAAAATGTGACAAGATGTCTAAAGATTGCTCTTTGCTTAAATTTATTCTAAAGATCATGGACAAAATTTTATGCTTTGTATTTGGATGGGCTGGGAGTCCTGTGTTTTAAATGTATTTATTGAGGTGTTTATTGAGGTGCATTAGCATGAAAAAGCTAAACCACATCACATTACTTACTGCATGGTCTTGAAGTTCACGCATTAATGCTATTTGGTGGGAAATGAGATGAAGGAAGTGGAGAAAATTTAAAACTGTTTTGCTCTCAGGCAACACAACTCTTTTGCGGAAACACATTTTCATTACACTGCTCAGAGTAGCAACATAAAATAATTTCATTTATTAATTTTATAGAAACTAAATGAAATCTGCTGTGTCAATCATAAAGGAGAATTCTAAGTTGCTGGAGTTGTTTTTTTCTGGGGAGGGGGTTGTTTGTTATTTGTTTTTTATAATCTGTTTTTTTCCTTTGATATGCCTAGGATCTGGGGTGGTTAATATCATCTAATGAAACCACTGAAAATTTTTGTCAGACATTTTATTTCTAAGATTTTTCCCCATTAGCAGAATAGAATCTCGAAGACCCCCAGCAAATGGAAAGCTTCTTCAAAAGTACTTGAGCAGAACAGAAATAGAGGGTTTTTCTGAGCTACGTTAGTCATAGGAGCTCAGGTGATACTCAGGCTAAATCTTAGGATTCTGTTTGCATATGAATGCAGCTTTCATTTGCATTAAAATCTGGTAGTTCTATTAATGCTTATTGAGATTTTCAGTTATTTCCAATCTTCATTTGAGCAATGATTATATAAAATTTACTTGAGATAATTTTGATATCAAATTTCCAAATCTGGTGAATTTTCATATAATTTGTCATCCATAAGTTTCTTTTTTGTTTGTTTCTTTGGTTTTTTGTTTGTTTCTAAATAAGAAAATGTACACATGTACAAACACAAGTTCTGCCTGGGCTTATGCATACAATGGGCTCTATGTACGTGTACCATAAATGCAGTGGCACGTGACACAAGCTACTGAGCACTAGAGATACCTGCCTAGATATTTTGGTTATTTATTACTTTTGAACAACTAAATCCATTTACATATATTTGACCATTGCACTGTGTGTACCACTGTTTCAAGGCTGTCACCCTCTACTGCCATATTGTGATATGACAAAGCTTCCACATATTTTTCTGTCCAGAATACTTATGATACGTGCAGTTTTATCACAATAAGCAATGAATTTCAGGGATGTATAGAGAATGTATTAGTTGAAATCTTCTATCCTTTTAGCCATCACAGAATAAGACTGCTTCCACAGCCGTATCTGCATTAGGCCTTTGAGGAAAATCCAAGATTCTTCCAATTAATTATTTGGATGTGGTGAGTCACTAGGCTTTTTTAATCTATTTTAGCAAAAATCTAAGTTTACATATAGATGAAAGCAGATTCTGAAAAGGAAATTGCTTGTTAACTGAAGCCTTAAATAGTTTTCTTTAAGAAAGCACAAGTGATCAGTCAGCTATCTTCCAACTATGCTCTTCAAGTTCTTTCTAATTTAATGTATTACCTCTTTTACAACTTAACACACAAGACTTGTTACAGTAGACAGAAGCTGTCTTTTGTATTTCCAAACTACTGTCTTTTCTCTGAGCCAAAATATACATATGTTGATGTGCCAAGTGGCTCTTCAGGTAGGAAAGTAAAAACATGTTCAGACAAGTCCTGGAGATTGGGAAAAATGCCAAAAAATGTTTAGCTCAAATAAAGCATCAACAGCTTCACTTTTACTACTTTCAGCAGCAATCAGATGTCTAATTAAATTCCATTAGCCTAAAATAAGGCAGAGCTTTGAAGACACGAATCAATAATCAGAGTAAATGCCACACTGACTGTGTTAAGAGACTTTTGAAGCTTTGCCCACACTACAAATTCTTCTAAGTTTAAGCCCTCTGACTTAAGTTGGCTGTAACTAAATCATCCAGATGAACATTTAGAAGAGTTAATAGGCCTTTTTGGCCTATTATTGAATACAGTTCACTTAAGAAATCTGGTTTCCTCATCCTGTTGAATGTATAATTTAAAAGGCTTTGCCTGTTATAATGTGACATTTCTTCACTCTAAAGCTCACGTTTATTTTTAGGAAAAGGTTTTGCTGCAGACCTAAATTCGTCACACTGCACCAACAGTGAATTAATGTTCTAGAAAGGCTTGGTCATTAAAAAGATAAAATAATTCAAACCACCACCATGAAAGATTTTAAATGGTTCTATAGTATATGGGCTCCATGACAGAAACAAATTCACTGGTTTCCTTTGTGCACAAGAACAATAAAGTGTCAAAGCACATAAACAAGTCTTTTAAAACAAGCAAATGTGTCCTTTTAAGTCCTTCCCATTAAACACACACAGCCTGATGGGGATACTGAGGCTACTTGTGCTTTTAATGCCTGAGAAACAACCCCTGCTGTAGGCAACATGTTCAAAAGTTTGATCTAAACCACAGAAATACCAACTCCATAGGACACATTTCATTTTGTTAAAAAGTTTGGAATCAGATTACTTAGTCCTCTCAACCATCAAACTTCACAGATTAAAACTAGGTGAGTCTCTTTTAACCTTCTCATGTTCTGCCAAGAGTCTTCTAAAGTGTTCCTTTCTTAAGTGTTCTGAAGTATCTGTAAAAATTCCATTTAAGAACATACAGAATTAATGTGGCCTCAAAACTACTAATAATGCTGTTTAGATGTTTGTGGTGAATTGCTGAGCAGGAAAATTAATAAAGTCATACTTACACAAACAAGCTTGCTTTAAAATACTTGTCTGGATCTGTCCTAAACCCACTAAAATCAGAGAATTCTGTACTCTCCTTCTCCCTAAAGCAGCGGTCTCCAACAAATCATGTTAAGCTTCCTAATTTCTTATGTATTCTTATCAAACTTTGAAAATTGGAAATAATATACACTCACTTTACAGTTTTCTTTGGTTCTGTGGACCACTTCCCATAACCTTATGGCCTACAGAAGGTTTGTTTGCTCTCATTTTAGTTTGGTACAGTGGATGATAATAGCATTGAGGCATTGACTATTGACAGGTGAGCAACAATCTGGATTTATACCTAAGATCTTGATCTTCCCTTACATGTATTCATAAGGACAAATGAACTCAGTCTCCTGGGTGCTGAAAAACAGAAGGAGCAAGAAAAGTTCTCATGTTTACTCTTAGTCACCTGAATAAATCTGATAAGCTCTCTCAGCTAAATATGAGACAGAGTGAGGGCATTTCAGCCCTTATCTGTTGCCTTCTTTTCCTCTGGTACCTGTCTGCATACAGCTTGTCTTCTGCAGCAGGCCTGAAGAAGTAAAAAGCATGTTCCATTCTGACTTGAGGGCAAAATATAATCTAATGAGTGGAACAGTGAAACAAGTCCTCCAGGTAAAACGTTTTGGGTTTTTTTTGTGTTTTGAGACAAATACGTCTGTGTTTGCAGACATCAGTGACTCAAAGTTGCACCTCCAAATGAGTGTACGTATTTCCATCTAAAATCCTTGTCAGAAGTTGTTGTCCTTAAATACATTCAATGAAGTCCTTAAATAAAGGACTTTAATACATTTAAGTATTAAAATCCTTATATACCTTGTATTTCAATGTGTAATGCTAATCAGCAGTGTAAAAATAGCTATTTAGAGGTGCATTACTGTCATTAAGATTCCAAAGCAATTGTTTGAATGAATACATTTTTGTCTTCCTGCTTTTAATACTAACATAAAAGATGAAGACAAAAAAAAATGTCTCCATCATTTAGGAGTCTCTCTAGATAACATGCTGTACCATTTAAGTTATATAGTTCCTTGTTAAAGACTAAACTTCTTAGAGAATAACACAATACATATCCCTATTCTCAAAGCCTCAGTAATGTTGGTCAGTTCGGGGTATGCAGGAGGAAAGGTGGTCAGGAGAAACTGGCCTGTGGTCCCTGCAGAAGTGAAAGATGTGGGAAACTCCTAAGTTCTTATGCCAAGGTTGTTCAGCATAGAGGCTTTTCAGTGTGGCATGGCAAAACCTGAAATAAGGAGCCAGCTTAGCTGTCACCACTGGGGGCCACTGCTACTTAGCAAGAGAGAAGGAAAAGGAAGCTGCTTCGTGGTCTGGAGTCTGCATTACTGGAGACAGCTCCTGTAGAGAGGCAAGAAAATTACTCAGCATGGAGTCGCTTAAGAGATGGGAATAGCCAGCAAAGATATGCACAGGAAACGGAAATCTGTCAATCATCATATGACTTTTGCCAAGTATCATCATGAGTGATGACAGAAGTGGCAGCAACCACTCAACCTTTGCAGTGGTATTCCCAGTCCTGTGCTGATCCACATATCTTTGGGAAGGGCTTGCATATCAGTAATAAATGGGACCCCTTACTAATCAAACTTGCACAAAAATGGGTCATCATCATCATCACTATCTGCTATGAATCACTTGTTAAGGAGGAGAACAGACAATATAGAATAGGTAAAAATGTTTTTATGGCAGAGATTTTGAGGAGTAATTAGAGACCAAGACAAAATGGAAAAAGATAAGATGGGCAGAGGAATTACATACAAAAGAGAAGTGAGTGGCTTCTCCTTGGAGTCTTGAGACTTTTTTTTTCTCCATACTGCTTATCTTTGTAAGTACATACTTCTGGAAGTACAGATTCTGGACTAGATGCAATAGTCAGGCTTTATACGGGTTTTTCCTAAGAATCAAGAAATTTCAAAAGGAAATCTTTCTCACTCTGGACATTATTCATATTAATTACATTATTTACACCCAAATTGGTCTTTCTGAAAATCTTTTGTACAAAATGTATTCATGGAATGGAAACCAAGGCCTGACATTTCCTGTCTCTTTCCTGTAATATTATGGCATAACTCACTGACTTCAAATGGGCTAGTGTTCATATACTTTAAAAGTGACAAGGTACTCACACCTCACAACAATTTACCACACTGATATTTTGGAGAGGAGCAGTTACTATGTCACATACAACTATATATGCACCTGTGTGCTGCTGGCTTAGACAGCAGCAGGTATTTTCTCTTCCTTTGGTCTGAGCTGTCATGACACAAAGGAATGATATCTAATGGCCAGCCTGACAGAATGTAATCCTTTTGAAAACAAACACACACACAGATGAGAAAGGCAGAACTGGGTAAAGAGGGATTTCTCACCCCAGAACTGGTGGACACACTGGTGTAATTGCTGCTAGGAAATACTGAATGTTGACCTCTCCAAACACTTATAGTATGTCTCTAGGACTAAACAAGCACTATAATGCATTGTGCTGTTTCCATGCAAATCTCTGTTTGCAGACCAGCCTGGAGAAGCACATCAAAGGCAAATGATAAGAAAAGCAGGTGTGGGTCACTTAGGGGTGTTTCAGGCTCCATCCCCCTGGGAGGGCTCTGGCACTAGTACTGCTATTGTACATTGTTAATTAAATCATTCTAATTAATTCATTCAAAGTGTAAATTAGGAAGGAAAGAAGATAAATTACACTAATACATTTAACCCCCATGCTGTTTATTTAGCAGTTGAACAAAATAATGTGGTTAAAAAGAGTCTAACAAGGCAAAAGCCCAAGACACAGCTGTTTAATAGCATTAAAAATGAGATCTCAGACTGTGCTGCAGGCACATATTGCCTGTTTGCATTTGAAAGGCTTGCCAAGATAGTACTGGCAAACCCTGCTAGTTTAGATGCAGCTGATACTAACTAAACAAAATAAAATACATATTTCCATCCCCTAAGTGAAATAATCTCCTCTGGTAAATGGATTATTTTACCAGTACAGCTCTGCCCATGTAAGTATTCTTGCTGGTGCTGCTAGGGTAATCTGGGAGATCTTTTAGCTGCACAGCTATGCCTGCAAAACATTTAAGTATCAATAAAGCCATATGATAAAGTTTGCTATACATTCAAGGTTCCAAGAGCTTGTCTCAACACAGAAGCCAAACCAATTTAAATACAGAGCAAGGTGAAATAATTTAGTTAAAACAGCAGTGTTCTCTGCATAGCAAGCAAGCTGGATTTCAATTGAATGAAGATTTTCCTCTGCCAATGTTTTTGGAGTCAAATGTTGCACTTTAAATTCTAGAGATTAAAATGAAAATATTTAGGGGTTTATATTGACATACTCGTTCTTTTAGGCTTCTTCTTAAAAAAAACCAAACAAACAAACAACAAAACCAACCCTAAGAGATTATCAATTTCACATGACTCTAGAAGCTGAGGCTTTGAGAAAAGGGCCAATTATCTTGTGATTTGTGATAAAATCATGATATTTAGCAACATTGCAAAGATCCTATCTATCCTGGCATACTAATACTAGGAGAAACATGTTTCAACTAGTTCAGCGGGCATGTTCAACTATGTCCTGGAATAGCCTCGGCCAGCTTTGTTTTCAGCAATGTCAAAATACAGATTGGCCCATCTACAAAACTGGCTTAACCAGAATAGTGCTTAACTGTGATCTGACTTAGTTCTCAGACCAACATAAACCAGGCCAAAGATTTGCTTGGACCAAGTTAATTTCCTGAGTGTTTTTTCCATGCTAGCAAAACAAGCTTTCTTACTCTAAACGTGCTATAAGCTGTATTCAGACAAACCTATCTACTTCTAACTTCTGTGCAGAAAGAAGAAACACTTTGGGTGTTTTTTCACTTAACCATAAATAAGACCTCAATTGAGCACATCCCAAAGAACAACTGCTGTTTGTAAGCATGGACTGTGTAGCTCCTTTTTCTTTTCCTTCTCTCTCTGCTTTCAACCAGTACCACTGCTTTACACACACAGAAGGATCTGTCTGGCTGTGTACTTGTTTCCCGAACAGATGACTTAAAGCTTCATCCAATCATTCTGCCCCGATTAACTTCAACAGGTTCCTCAATTCATGGAAAAAAAGGAAGATCAGTACTTCATCTGATCATTTGCTTACAGGATTATTGCCCCATTTTTTTCATGCAGGGTACTGCCCAAATCTGCATGCTGTGGGCATATATGTAAATAACATATGTTGTCCTCTCTGTGGATCTCGTTTTTCACTGACCATTCCTTACAGCTATAGTTCAGATGTTGCTAAGCAATATATAGGTAACATTATTCTATCCTTTTGGCTTATCACTCATAGTGATAAATAACTATGCCTGTTCAAAGATTTTCCTAACTGTACGAAGTAATGTGTCCCTGTGTTTTTAGTTGCATAGAATGAGATAATCTGATTTTCTGGCACCAGATTGTGGAAGATTCACCATAATGGACAGGATTTGGGTGGAATCTCTGCAGGTTCACTTGTGTGGAAATGTGGAAAAAATCAAGGCATTTTACATTTATGTTACGATGAAAGGAAAAACCTGGACTTGTAGGATGGACAATACATGTGCAACAAAGTTTGAACGTTTACAGTCTAATCCAAAATCCTCTACAGGTACATGACTCAAGTGAACATTAATGCCCATGAGTACCCCTTGTGCAAGGTTGTTTACAATAGCTTCACACACCTAAACAACTTTGAAACATTCTTTATTACATACAGATGTGCAACATTTTTAGACCATGCAATACTTCATGTTGTAATAAAACAATATTGTGAAAAGAAATAATCTATGAAACAAATTACTCTTTCATCTGCTCCCTGTTCAGCTATGCTCTCCAGGCTTGCATATGCCCACAGGCTGTCTGGAATTACAGATGTGGCCTGCTGTACACTAAGTGTGTGCTAATCTGCAGACTGGAGTCCAGCAACACAAATACAAATAACCCTCTGGATGTTAGCAAATTGCTTGCAGGGCATTCTTTTTTTCAACAGAAGTTTGGGTGACACTTCATTATGAAGAATAAGCAAATTCTCCAAAGTGTTATATTCAAAAACAAGCTACCTGTTGGTTCGAGTAATTGTTCTTATCTTCCTTAAAGCCTCTCTAGACCAATACCATTGCTTTAAGTGATATTAGCAACAAGTAAACTAGCAATAAGTGCCGTGTTTAGTACGGTACCTTGTTTTTCTTGTACAGAGCCACACAATACCACTATGTAAACACTGTTGTTATGTCTATTGTTACGTTTATTGTTGAAATCGGCCTTTTGCACAAATGCGTTTTTCACATACTTTCTTAACTGGGAAATAATTAAAGCCAGGCTTCCCTTTGTGCTGCGGGAGCTCTCCACTGGACAGCTATGAAACGGCAGCTCTGTCAAGGCCTCCCGAAAGCGCAGCGACTGCAGGGCCCGCGGTAGCTCCGCGGCACCGCCCCGCCGCGGGAGGAGCAGCGCTCGGCGGCGGGCTCACAGCCAGCGATGCCCGGGCTCCTCCGCGCTCTCCCGGCCGCTCCCAGGGCGCCGAGGAGGAGCTTCCCGCCGTCTGCCTTGCTCGGTCTTCGCCACCCAACGGGACACGCCAGGAGGTCCGGGACCCCTCCCGGCCGAGCGGCTCTCCCCATCCCGCGCAGCTGTTTTGGTGTCCGCGCACCCTTGTTCATTCGGAGCGCGGTGCAGGAGCTCGTACAGCGAGTGGCTGCTCCGCCCGCCCCCCCGGGGCCCCCACGCCGCCACGGTCGGGTGCGGGGCAGCGTAGGAAGGGCAGGAAGGAGCGGACATCCAGCAGCCCCCGTCCGGGGCGACACGAGGCCCCGACTACACCTTCCCTGCCGCTGGCCGGGACGGCAACTGCGAGCTCGCTGCCCTCATCCTGCCGTCCCTCCCCCGCCTGTCACTCACAGACTTTGCATAAAGCCTCCCCCCGCCCCCCAGCCCATATACCCCTTCTCCGCTCCGGCGCCGGGGCAGAGCTGCGGCCGGCGTGCCAGCGGTAGCAGCAGCCACCCTTTCCTTTTCTTCTGTCCCTCTTCCCTACCTCCCGCCCTCCTTCCGCGACCCGCCTCCCGCCAGTGGCACCAGCTCCGCCCGGCGCTGCGCGGCTCTCGGCGCTGCTGCTCGCCTGCCGCGTCCCGGCACTGCCGAACCTGCTCAGCCCAGCTCCTCTCCCATGCGCGGCGCTGCGTCGCCCAGGGACCTCCGCGCTCGCCCGGGAGCCGCTGCTGTAAGTTGGTGCCGCCGAGCCGCTGCAGCTCCCGGCACGGAGGGGAGGCGGGCGGGCAGCGGCGGAGCAGAGCTGGCGGGCAGGGCTGCCGCCGCGCTGCTTCTCCGGCTGGAGTCGGGCTACCTTGTTAGTCCCCAGCACAGGCGGAGCCCGGCTCTCCTCTGCCCTGTCTGGAACGCCAGGTACCAGCGGGGCACTGGTGGGTAGGCATTCGCGATGGTTTTCTGTCTCCTGTACTCGGCTGCCCTTGGAAAGCGTCGGCTCTATTAGAGAAGCTGCTAGCTTCCCCGGTGGACTTCAGCTTCCTGCCTGGGGTCCCGGGCGGTCCGGAGCATCCCTCAGCGGGCGTGAGGCAGGGCAGGGAATGAGCGAGCGCCTCTTTTCTCCCCGAGCTGGCTGCGGCGCTGCTCTCCCTGCGCCGGTACAGAAACTTTTGCACGTGGTTATTGGTCTATAAAAGAAACCAAACGCATTTTCGCTTCTCGCACTGGTTTTTATATCAGTCTGGGAAAAAGCTCTGTAAATTTCTTCTCAGAGATGGAGTTATCTAGGCGTTTTGATGGGGCGAACTGAGGGGAATTTAGAGTTGCGTTTCTTTGTTTGCATGTGGTGAGCTGCAGTGCATTCCTAGCAGGAGCAGCGTGTTCTGCTTTCTGTCTCGCTGCAGGTCCAAGGCAGACACTGAGTTTCAAGACTTCAGGCAGTGTCACGGTTTGCCTCTGCCGCACTGATAGAATATCGGTGCAGTTTTAGCAATTGAAAGCGGTGTTACTTACATCGATGGGATGATTAGTAGACTTCCTCTGTTTCAGCTGTTCCACTGATTCTAAGAAAAACGCAACCACCACTGTGTAATTACACAGTCGTATTAAAATGAGCATGCATCAGGGATGTGTCAGTAATTTCAAAATACTTCATTTTTAATTTGATTTAGGCTGAAACCTGCATGCTATAGAACTTTAAGTAGGACAAGGAGCCTGTTGTTTAGTCTTAAAGAATGTTTACTTCTGGGCTGCTGTGACAAGTAGCCTGTTGAAGTGTAATTATAAATCAAAGTCTTGGTTCAACCTCTGTTCCTAGATAAAATCTGTATCTGTAATTTACTGACCACTTCTTGTCTTTTACATACAAATACTATTTCTGAGGAAAAAAAATGCCTGAAGGGAATTGGCTAATATTATTCAAGATGAACACTTGATCACTGACTGTAAATTACCTCTGCTGAACTATTTGAGGTTTGCATAATTTCCAGCACCAAACAGAGAAATTGGAGATGTCATTTTTGCATTTTATTCTTACAAGATTTTGGATTGACCTAATTGCCACGGACTCAGGAAGGCTATTTACAGAAACACTGCCTTTTAGTGAATGATGATACGTGCTTCTAAGGGTGTTCAGCTGGTGGGCAAACTCATCTCAGCACCACACTGGAGGAAAAAGATGTATCTAGATATGTATCTTTGTTCTCTTTGGGGAAATATGTTGGCTTATCTTAAATGTGAATTGGCATATTTTGAATTCTTCTCAATAGATGACATTGTGATGATAAAGGCAATCTTATGGGAACAGTTCAAGACCAGCATGTATGAAATCTACTTCTCACCTAGAGACAGTCTTCTGTTATAGTAGGGTGAAATGCTGAGTGCCTTATTCAGTAGCTGATTGAGAAGGGTTTTTATACAAATTTGTAAGTTTTTTTTTAAAGTGGTATTTGTTACTATGACTGTGGGTGGGCTTTGAGTAACAGACAGTGATCTGTTCCTCCCCTCTGCATGTGGTCTGTAGTTCACTAGCCTCTACTGTATGCATAACTGCAGGGTGGTTTTTTTCTGTTTGCCTCTATTTTGTTGTGGTTATGGGCTCGTTCTGAATGGTGCTGAACAAGCGTTGCTCATGGGAGTACACAGCCTGGTGGAAGATCTAAATGCCTGAATTTGCAGCCTCTGATGTGAACTTCACCTGCCCTATTTCTGAACCCTGTGTGCATTATGAAAGAAAGTTTTCAGTATGCTCTTAATTCTCCTAAATTCTCTCTAATATATGGGGGCAAAAAAGAGAATCTGTGTTTTCATAAAGATCCTGATATGCCTAGCCTGTGATGTCTACACGCACATTGAGTTAACTGGAATGGAGGGTGGGGGGCAGTGAGCATATTCAGATACTGGTTATTCTGTTGTCTCTGATCAGTGGGGTGTTGAGCTCTCATCTTGCTCCCTGGTGAGGAATATTGAAAGAGTAAATCCCCTGTGTGAGGAAAACCTACCTAAAGGGATCCAGTGAATACTATGCCTTGCATATAACAGCATTTAAAACAGTAAGGTGCCTGGAAAAGTTAGGAAAATTTGACAGTAAAGTGTTCAGCTTCCTATCTGTGTCTTCAAACTGCTTATATACTAGTAGTTCAGGCCATGACCTTTCTGTAATCCTTCAGTTCCAGGAGATTTCAACCTGTAAATGGTCAGTATCTTATTTTTGGCTATAGGTTAAGTGGGTTATTTTAGTCTGAGATTAGTGCTCAAGACCCTCAAATACCATCTGGGTAGTTTTTTTGCCAGACAATACAACTTCATTAACGGTCATTTAATTTTCCTTTAAAAGAGTTTGTGTTTTGAAGACATACCAGCTGCCTTAAGTTGTTCTGTGCTTAGTGCATTTAATAGGTTGGTCTAGCATTGGTATGATCCCTTTCTAAGCTGTGTCACAGTAGAGCGAGACAGATACTCTGCCTTGTAGCTCTGATGTGTATTACTCCTTTCTGTTTTGGAAGACTTTGGATTGTGCAAATATACATTACTTTTCAAATGCAGTTAAGTTTCATCATGCAAATTTTGTTTCATATTGAAGGAAATGAGATATGGTATTTTACAGTAATGTCTCTATTCCTTACTTTAAGCTGGGTTTAAGGGCTCTTTTTTTCCTCTAACTGAAGGGAAAGGTGTATCACAAACTTGCTGTTGTTCAATATAGTGAATCAATTATATTAGCACAGATAGTGGTACTGGCTGTGCTGCAGTTAGACTGCAGGTGTTGCATGTCCCATAAACACAGATTGCTTGTTCTGAAATTGGGACTGCGGTCCATGTGGTTTTGATTTTGTCAGTGTTTCTGGTCATATGAATCTAGAAAAATGCATGTATTAAAAAATGCTATTTTTGAGGCTTGTAAAGCTCTTGTATTATCTTGAAGCATGAAATGTGGGAACAAAATTCTACAATTCTGTACTGCTTAAAGATGCTCAACTATACAAAAATGTCTGTGTGAGAACAAAGTATACTCACATTAAAAACCTTCACAACTGGCCCCAGATCATGCTCTGATTTAGGACATTGCATGCTTTCCAGGTAGATCTTTTGGCCAGTTCCTTATTTGAAGGTGCAATAAAAGGTACTCTGGACATGCAAATGGCATAGTAATTAGGCAAGTTTGGTTCTTGGCTTTCTCTGCGTTTTCTCTGCAGTTTGAAGAGACAGAAGTGAGATAATCCCAGTATCAGTCACAGCTTGCACTGAGTTCTGTATGTTTCATCTCCTACTATTTGTGCTGTGGTTTTTTGGCCATTAGTTTTATATTGCTGCCAATATTCCTCCCTTACCCTGTACCCATACTATTTTGACTTAGTTAAATCTGGAAACTTGCTGCTTTAATTGTACATAGACCTGCATATCATGGCAGGTAACAGTAATATTCACCTCTAAACAGAATCTGGGTAGCGTTTTGTTTGTTAGGAATAGGGCCTGTTCCTGTTCTGTTTTATGCCTTCTCAGAACTTCAGAATGAACTAATGGCTTAATCTCTGAGAACCTAACTCTCTAGGTGGTTTCAGAGGCAGTGACCCTGTGACTTTGGCAGGTAGTCCTATAGAAAAATATGTTTTTCTGCTGACCCTGCCTATATATATGCTGTATCACAATTGCAAGCAGACACTGAATTCTGTGGATGTGGAATAAAGTTGGAATCTGTAGAATTTACTAATAATTTTTTATTTTTTTATTTTTTACAGTTATACAAGTCTAAATGTATGGTTGATACCAGCGTTTTATTTTAAAGTTTGGGTCTTTCCTTTTTTTCCTTTTGTGCTGTTGCATATGGAATCACTATACCAAAGGGAAACTTCCTAATGGGATTAGTAGGTTTTTGTTCCCTATGCAGCTTTTGACATTCCTTAGGTATTCTGTCTGGTAACTCTTCCTGCTATGATTCAGTACAGGAGAATGTTTCAAGCGTGTGCATGTGTATGTATGTAATGAATCAGCTGGTCTGGGTTGGGGAAGGGTGAGAAAATCAGTCCTGGTTAATTTTCTTTCTCCAACTTACTTGCTTACTCTATTGCTATGAAAGTTGGAGATCAGGTTTCCCAGGATAAACCTGCTCTTGGGCAACAAATTTAGACTATGTCATTTATGAATCTCATCTTACAAAAAAGTAAACGCATGCCGAAGGTAGATGTAATTCTCTGTCCACTCAGCTGTAAATTAAGGCTTTTTCTCCCCCATCCTATAGTAAATAATACACACACTTTTTGATATGTAAAACTAATAATGTTTTTGATTTTTATTTATATTAATTTTCTTCTTTGCTTATAGGTGTGAAAGAAAATGTCGGTCAGCATGCATGAAAATCGCAAGTCTAGGGCCAGTACTGGCTCCATAAACATATACTTGTTCCACAAGTCATCCTATGCTGATAGTGTCCTTACTCACCTAAACCTCCTGCGTCAGCAGCGTCTCTTTACAGATGTACTTCTCCATGCTGGAAACAGGTCATTCCCCTGCCACAGAGCAGTTCTAGCTGCTTGTAGCCGCTATTTTGAAGCAATGTTCAGTGGAGGACTGAAAGAGAGCCAGGACAGTGAAGTCAACTTTCACAATTCTATTCACCCAGAAGTCCTGGAGCTTCTTCTGGACTATGCATATTCCTCCAGAGTTATTATCAATGAGGAAAATGCAGAGTCGCTGCTGGAGGCTGGTGACATGCTGGAGTTTCAGGACATTCGAGATGCTTGTGCAGAATTTCTGGAGAAAAACCTTCATCCCACCAACTGTCTTGGTATGTTGCTGCTGTCAGATGCTCACCAGTGTACCAAGCTGTATGAGCTCTCTTGGAGGATGTGCCTTAGCAACTTTCAGAGTATCAGTAAAAGTGAAGACTTCCTCCAGCTGCCAAAAGACATGGTAGTGCAACTCCTTTCCAGTGAAGAATTAGAAACTGAAGATGAAAGGCTGGTATATGAATCAGCTATCAACTGGGTCAACTATGACCTGAATAAGCGCCACTGTTACCTGCCAGAACTCCTGCAGACAGTGAGACTGGCTCTTTTGCCAGCCATATACCTTATGGAGAATGTGGCCATGGAAGAACTCATCACCAAGCAAAGGAAAAGCAAGGAGATTGTAGAAGAATCAATAAGATGCAAGTTGAAGATCTTGCAGAATGATGGAGTGGTTACCAGTTTGTGTGCCAGACCCCGAAAGACTGGCCATTCCCTTTTTCTTTTGGGTGGCCAAACCTTTATGTGTGACAAGCTGTATTTGGTGGACCAAAAGGCAAAGGAGATCATTCCAAAGGCTGACATTCCAAGCCCACGGAAAGAGTTCAGTGCTTGTGCCATAGGCTGCAAAGTGTATATCACTGGGGGACGAGGATCAGAAAATGGAGTCTCCAAAGATGTGTGGGTGTATGACACCCTTCATGAGGAGTGGTCAAAGGCTGCTCCCATGCTGGTCGCTAGGTTTGGCCACGGCTCTGCTGAACTTAAGCACTGTTTGTATGTAGTAGGAGGGCACACTGCAGCAACTGGCTGCCTTCCAGCTTCCCCTTCAGTATCCTTAAAGCAAGTAGAACAGTATGACCCCGTGACCAACAAATGGACCATGGTTGCCCCACTGCGAGAGGGAGTAAGCAATGCAGCTGTAGTCAGTGCAAAGCTGAAGCTGTTTGCTTTTGGTGGTACCAGTGTTAGTCATGACAAGCTGCCCAAAGTCCAGTGCTACGATCAGTGTGAAAACAGATGGACGGTACCAGCCACCTGCCCGCAGCCCTGGCGCTACACAGCTGCAGCTGTTCTGGGAAACCAGATTTTTATTATGGGTGGAGATACTGAATTCTCTGCATGCTCTGCTTATAAGTTCAACAGTGAGGCATACCAGTGGACTAAGGTGGGAGATGTGACAGCAAAGCGAATGAGCTGCCATGCAGTGGCATCTGGAAACAAATTGTATGTGGTTGGAGGCTACTTTGGCATTCAGAGGTGCAAAACATTGGACTGCTACGATCCCACATTGGATGTATGGAACAGCATAACAACTGTGCCCTATTCATTAATTCCAACGGCATTTGTCAGCACATGGAAGCACCTGCCCTCCTAATTGTGTGCACATTGGCAATTGCAAGTTACCAGGTAAGAAATAACACTTCAGAATTTCACTGTAATAATGCTTTTCAAAAAACTTTTCAGCAGAAGCTCTGAGGAGGGGTAAGTATGTTTGATGCAATTTTACATCTGCATCACCTGAGACACATTCACGGGCTACTGCAAGCCAGGCACCATGTGCGTGACAGTGCCAGATCCTGGAAGTAGTTTGCCAAGGTATCTTGCACCCACTTTTACAAGGCCTTTTCCTGCATGATTTAGATGTAAAGGACTGAGCAAAAATAACATTTTCAACTTGTGGGGAAATGCAGGTCATCTTTTGGAAATTGACTCCGGCTCTTAAGTACTAAATGCATGCTAAACAAAGGTTCCAGTGCCATTTTTCTGATGACTGAGACTGATAACTCTGCATCCAGTAACAGTACCCAAAAAAGATACAGTAAATTCTGATCTGAAGCCTGATACTGAATTCACTTGAATTTCCACGCAGACAGCCTTTAGAGAAAGCTGCTGTCTTATGATAGGTGTTTTACAGGGAATTCAGGCCTAATTTTCAATCTCAGCTAGACAGCATCTTAGCATCTGCATGGACTGTGGTCGAATTTTCTCCACTGTTACACATAAAAATACAGATTTTTCAAAATATTTATGCTTATATATGTTGAACTAGGTATAGTGTCAGGAAGATATGTAATTAATATTGCACCCTGAAATAATTACTGGTCTATAGCACACACTGTTCCAAAACAATTTAATTATACATAATGGGCCAGGCTCTTACCAGGTGCAACTTCAGCATTGTATCTTCTCACAAGCAAGTCTGAATTTGGTCTTGCTAGATTGGTTGCTCTGCATTTCTTATTTTTGGGAAGAGGGGAGAAGACTTTTGCTATTAATCTGTGTATTTTGCAACAAACCTGGCAGATTCCCATTTCTGTTGTGTTGTTTTGATTCCCGACTTCCTCTTTGTGGCTTCAGTACAAAATCAGTTACTGCCAGCCAAGTAACTATAGTGATGTCCTTGACCCTAAATAATCAATGCCCTGTGAATGGTGATTTCTTTTTGGATTTGAGCAGTGTATATTGTACCTATGAAGGTGGGCAGGTTATTAGAAAAAGGCAAATAAATACAGTTACAGTAATTAAACAAACTAGGCATGTACCTCTGGGTTACCTAAAAGTTCAGATGGAAGACGTTCTCCAGAATATAGGAAGAAGAACTTGTGTATGAAGACTTCTGTAGCTTCTTCTCTTTGGGACAGATTGCTGGGGATGCTTTTTGGTATTTTTTGCAGCAATAGACATTTGCCTGACTTGCAGTAAATGCAGACCCCAAAGGTCTTTGAAACAGTGTAGACAGTGCAAACACTCTTGTAGTTGCCTTTCAGTTGACTGGGAGTTTTGATTGAGTAAAGAGTACAAGGTTGGGCCCATGCAAAGCAGCAGCTCAGCTTTGAAATCTAGTGTGAAACTGGGCCGTGTTGTGGCCATGGCCACAATGCTCTTCTCTCAGGTGGTTGTTTGTCTTGAAAACACTACTTCTCTCCCTGCTTTTTTTTCCCAGACTTCTTCAGAAAGCACAGCAAATCCTAGAGGCTTACCAGGTCCTGGTTACTGGCAGTAATTGCCCCCCCAACAGCAAATGGAAGCCCTTATTTCTGTGTGCTAGCTTCCTCCCTAGCTGGGAACTACACCTGAATATCTTCAGTTAATTTGTATTATTACTGACTTTATGCGGTTCTCAATGTTATCAGAACAGCAGTATTGAATGCCCAGACTCAGGTTTGTGCCAGGAAAAATATTGACTTATTCTTCTCAGTCTGACTTAATTGTTCTGGAGTTTACAGTGCATGAGGGAGTGTTTTATTTTTGAAAAACAGTTTTCTGAATATAACGGTGCTAAAAGCTTTCCTTTACTCTGGAATTGCTTTTTAAAAGCTGGTATTTTATCTTCACTAACACACAAGATAACTGGCTTAACTAGCACAGAAGATAACTGAATGTGGCTGTAGACTGAAATCTCACCAGTGCTGTGTGCTCATCCAGCAAGTAGGTTGTTTTGTTTTGTTTTTTTTTTCTACTGACTCCTGCTGCTTTGTCAGTGGGTGGGAGGGCCAAAAAGGAAATTACTTGTGATTACTCTGTTTTCTTGGTGTTGTGTGGCCCCAGTCTGACAGCTTTTAGGAAGACTTCAGTCTGCTTTGTCTTGTTCCTCAAACTTAGGAGTTTCGAGTCGGGCTTTTCCCCCTCTGTTTTGGAACTGTTTATAGCTTTTTTTAAAGTTCATCCCACAACAAGAAACACCATTTTGACTTCAGTGTTGATAGTTTGTTTTGATAGGAAGAATGTCATGGTATGCTGAAGAATGCCTAGAATAGACTAGGACCCTTTTTTAGACATAAAAAAATAGCCCACACTTGTAAAAACACTATGGACTGTTACGTAGGCTGATTTGTTTCCTGTGAATGTTCTCTGTTGTTCTTAGACATCACAGCCTGAGAGAGATGTGGTGTGCTCAAAGGATCTGTGAGTGCACTAGAGCTCATTTGCATTGTAATGAAGTAGGATTTGCCTTCTAAAATTCTAGCAGTGCTGTCAGAAATTATTGTGATAAACTGATGATGGTTTGGAAGCTGGAATTTTGATAACAGCTTCACAGTGAAAAAGCAAAGCACAATCTCAGCATCCAAAGGCTGAGTTTTTCATTGAATAATTGGTTTTATGAAGGACTCTAGGATGGATTTATTCATGGATGGTATATTGCTGTGTAAAAAGAAATTAAGCAGAATTCTGCTTAAGTGGAGAGTAGCTGTATTTTAAGTAAGGGAATTCTATGACACTCCTTCTGTTGTAAGTTCAATTCAGAATTTGTTAAGGTAACCGGAGATACTGGAGCAAGACACCTTCAACTTTCCTTTCTGCTTTGCTCCAACCAGAGGTATGTTTTGGCTGAGGTATAGAAAAAATTCTGCACTGAATATTTATGTGGATTTTTGTGAAGGAGAAGTTACAAAAGGTTGTTTGCTTAAAAGAAGTCCACAAACTTTTAAGATTTTGGTGGAACATAAAAATGTGGAAGTATACAGAATAAAGAGTCCATCACTTTGAACTTTGTCAGGCCACTTTGATTTAGGTTTAATGTGACTGAACTTATAGCCAAAAAATTAGCCTTTTTGCTGTCAATTGGATGGTTTGCAGAGTAAGGTTAATAAAATAATAAAGTCACAATCTGACCCTAAATAATTATGTTCTTGACTGATTTATATGTTAGTAGTTGGGTATTGCACAAGAACCTTGAGGTTCAGGGCAGGCAGGGAGGCCCATCAACTGGATATCCTAAGCCTAGCTTTTAGGTTTTCTTTCACATCTAACAAAGACCTTGTGGTATATTGTTGCAGCAAAACCTTTAAAGTAATTTCTCTCTCCTTTCCCTCCACCTCTTTCCATGCTTTTAGTTTACTCTTTTATTTGGAGAAGAGAATTGGAACCTCAGATCTGGAGACATTTTAATGAAGAAAAATTGTTAAACATCTTTTGCATTTGAAGAAGATCATCTGCACCTTGTAAATTATCCAACCTAGACATGAAGGAATGGGAGAAGAAACCAGTGTCTTCAGTGCTTCAACATGTGGTTTAAATATGAATGGACAAACCTGAGATTTGGTCCTTGTGCTAGTAATTGTGGATTAATGCCAATGTTAATCAGTCCTTCAAAGATGAGAAAACAGAGACAGAACTTCTCGTAGCTGTGCACCACACAGCAATTGATTTCCATGGACCCCACTGTTTTTATGTGAAATTTGAAATGGTTGTCATCTCTCTTTGTGGTGGTTTGAAGTGCCAGCACCAGCTGCAGGGGAAGCAGGCCAGATCTGAAACAGCAAGATGCTGCTGTGAATGAAGATACAGCAGCATTGCTGCTGAACTCTGCTGACTGGAGTGTGCTTGCCTGTGGGCAGTGCCTTCAGCATCTGTTACACCATGTTGCATTGTCCTGTGTGCAGTAAGTGACCTTCTGCTTCATAAGGACCAGTCCAGTGGTGAAATGTTTTTGCAACAATGGGGAACAAACATTACATCCCCAAAATGCTCATTGTTCCTGTTCTTCCCTGTATTTATATTTCAGTCTGTCCCTTTCCTATTATGTTACTTGTTGTAGATATAGTTATTTATTGTTCAGTGCTTGCATGCTGAAACAATGCCTGCAATTGTCTTCATGTTGCAAGGGCTTGTGTGAATTGTATGTTTTGCACATATTGTGATTGCTGACTTGCTCTGCTGCACAAAGAAAGAAAATTATTGGGTAACAGTTGGAGGTGGGAGGGAGGAGTGGCTTCCCAGTCGGAAATGGAAGGATTACAAGACAGGATTTTAAATTATACATGTACTAAAGGAAGAAGCCATGGAGGTCACTTTCTTAGGCCACCAGCTCCCCAGGTTGCATGTGGTGTGTCTTGTAGATGGTGTCCTTGCAACATTTCATTTGTTGGTCATGCCTTTCAATTTCTAACCTGGAAATAGCCAAAGTCTCTTGCAACACTTGCTTTGTGCAGCTTCCTGATTGCAAATACTGTGGAAGAGCTTCTGGATACCAAGCCCAGATGAAGTCATTGTCCAAGCTTATTTATTTATTTATTGGGTTGGAGGAGGGTTACGTACAACATAGCCACATTGTCCTGAAGGAGTGGAGAATGGTGATTCAAGAATAAAAACAAAAAAAACCTCAACATAGGTTAATGATGAAGTCTTAAGGAAAAAAAAAAAAAAAAAAGAAGAAAGAGCAGCAATTTTGCACTGACTGGATTGCCTCATTCATCTGGATCTCAGATCATCTGAGTGGCCAGATGTCAAAGACCCAAGTGCTCTAGAAAAATTCTTATGGGGATAGAAAATTAATTTCAAACCTCTTATCTTGAAAAAATAAAACAAAAACAAAAAAACACCCTCAAACTCTGCTGCTTTTTATTTTTGTTATCCAGGTGTGTCTTTAATCACTTGGTTGCTCAGAAGTCTCAGATAATCCTGAGAAACCAAACTTTGATATTTAAATAAATTGTTACTTATTATTCTGGTCTTTGGACATAGATGAAGCTACTCTTTTTCTTAGGAATTTCAGAAGCTTGTGTTTCACAGGTACTTTCTTTGCCATATCCTGTCATGAAGCTGGTATTGTATTGTGTTTTTTCTTAAATGTTTCTAGAGCCCAATTTAACTGGCACATTCAGTAACATGGTTGGTGTGTGCTGTGGTATAAGTAAACAGCTGCATGTCTGCATGCAAAACAAAAATACATGTGATGCTTGCCTTTCTTTGTGACAGTGATGTAGCTGTATTTGTGAAAGCTTTGTCATCTGAAAGTGTTTACACTGGTCACTGGAAGTTTCTCTGCCTTACATTTGATTTGCTGTTTGGAGTAGACTCTTTACATTTCAGAAATAAAGTATTTGGAGTTCTGTGAGTACTGAGGGAACATTGATTAATCAGCAGTCATTTGCAGTTTTTAAAAGGGTGAGTTCCAGCTAGATGTGGTAAAATTATAGTTCCACTGATGCAACTGATTCCTTGAAGTGGTAGAGTAAAAAAGTATTTAAACTCAAAGCTTCTCTATCCTGGTCCCCCTTTAGATGACCTTTAGCACTAGGAATACAGATTAGGATAGGTCTCCTTTCTATATATCTGTAGCTGCACAGGTTGCCATATTGAAGCAAACAGCCTTGAATTTTTGTTGCCTTTCATCTTGTGGATCATGCTCAGGAGTGTGAAGGGAGCCATAAAATCAGACTTCCTGTGTTTTGCATGTCCTCTCCCCAGGCACTAGCAATTACATAAGGTACAAGGAAGTAAAGAACTGGGTCTCCAGGGGCCCCTGTGTTTGAATAAGGACATATAGCTTTGAGATCTGTGTTCTCTGACAAGCTGATCAGAGTCCAGAGGTGAAGCTGCCTTGCATCTGACTATTTAGCTTATGAAATGTTTTGTAGCACCATGCAGCTGCCAAAAGTGGGATGAATTTTCTGCAGCTGTTTCCAAACTTGTGGTCTGCTTTCAAGTCCTCAATTAATTCCTGTGTGTAGGCTGAAGGAAACTGAAGTCAGGGTGGGCCTCTGGCTCTGCAGGGAATACTCTTGCTTGATGAATTGTTGTGGGAATCCTGGCTAGCTACTTGACCATTTCAGTCCTGTGAAACACCCCAGACGTAGAAGCAAATGCAGTTCACAGCAGAGTGCACACAAAAACCCTGGCATAAGATGGGAAGGTTCCTCTTTTTTTGCAGGCTGGTTACTGTAGAAACATGTAACAAAGGACAGCCTTCCTCTTCTGGTATAATTGTGCAGCCCCTTTTCTATATGTCTGACACCTGTCTGAATAAGAGTGATTAGAACAGAATAATCCCATTCTTGGCCATTGAAGATGTGGTTCATGTGCTAAAAGAAAACTACAAGTAGTAGAAGTAAAACTGTCTATGTCGTTTGCTACTATGTCTTAAGATTTTGTAAAACTCACTTTTTTCACAATGTGAAACTGAAGGTCAATAAATTATTAGATATTTCCTCTCCATGGAATGTTTATTTGAAGTGTTGTCTCTTCCTCCCCTCTTTCCTCACCCTTAAATGCTTTGAATCTTTTATAATGCCCTTTTTTTATGTCCTCTTAAAAGAAGCACATCAGCAACATGCAATTAAATGCTTTGGTTTAAGCTTCTGCTTCAGCTGCGCTTTCCTTCCCTTTGTTCTCTTCTGCTGCTCTTACTATGATCTCTATCTCAAAGTTCAGCAGTTAAAACTCAGAGAGCCTCAAAACATTTAAGAACAGGAAATGCAAGTTTGTTGGTGCTTGCAGTACAGTTTAGTTAGTGCCTGATACCACTTGGAAGTGGTATCCACTTCCAATGGTGAATCCATTGTAATTATTCTCAAGTCAGAAAATGCTGGCTGCATGTAAAACATTCCAACTGTTCTATATACATCTATAGTCAAACTCTGAACTTTTCATCTTACCTTTTTGTGTATACATGGTAGTGGTGCTTTTGGTTGGTTGTTTAAATGCCATTTTAATACAATTGATTTTCTGCATTGGCTTAGCACCTGTCTGGCTGAATACCATCCAAATATAAAATAGCAAGTTTTTCGACATATTCTAAACAACCTCTTTTAAAACTCCTGCAGCTGCCCTGTCTGTGAAAAGCCACAGGTTTCTTCATGGTCTTTCTTTGCTCAAAAGAGTTGGGGTCATAGTATTAAATTGCTTTCTGGCCTTGGCAGAACTTGGTTAACCTGTGTTTGAGATACTTTCCAGCAGTTTTGGATGGGGGAGTGGGATACTTAGAGAATCTTTGAATTTGAGGAATACCAGAAGAAATCAGCCTTTCCATGGAACAAGGTAAGGTTAAATTAATTTCAGTGCTTATTGAAAGCTCTTTGCTGGAGAGTAATCTGGGTTGCTTTCCTTTATTTGGACTTCACCAGGGCATGGGACGCTTACAGCAGCACTGTGCATGAACTACTGTAGACTGATTCAGCTGATGTAATTTTAGGGCACTGGATTACTTACTCTGTCTGGTCATAGATTCAAACTCCTTTGCTTGGAAATTTTCTCACACTGGAGGACCTGATATTTATAGTGAGAGTGTAATAAAAAAATTACATTTAGGTTTTAAACAACTGATGATCTGTACAAGACATCTGCAAGACATTTGCTTTATTCATAGTAAGTATGGAAGCTAAATGCCTTGAATGATTAGAAAAAAACCCCAGCTCATTCGCATTGACCATGGCTTCATCAAGCATCGTGTGGTGGATCAGCCCTGACCTGTAAGTCTCAAAGGCCCTGCTTATGCTAGTAAATTGAATATGCTTGGGGATGGTCTAGCATGGTGGCCAGCTGGCAGAAAACAGCCTTGAGCACTTTGAGCAGCCTCTTGTCATGGCAAGACAGGGTGGCTGCATACAAACTGCTTAGAGTGGCTGCTGGAGTGTTCTGGCTCCTGAGCCCTACTCAGGAACACTACAGAGGAGTGCAAGTTTGCACAGGCCAAAACCACGCTGGGGCTTCTCAAATGATTGAGCAGAACTGACAGTTCTGTGCCTGGGAACACAGCCAAATAAAGTTTGATATATTGCCATTGTCCCAGCCAGAACACGAGTAACATCACCTTTAGGTCCTTGATAGCTGGGCAGACTGATAACTGGTTGTATGACCCAGCATCAATGACCTAAATGCTGATGAAGGTGGAGGGAGGAAGAAATGCTGTCTCTGAGTGACACAGACCTTGGCAGGTGGGAAAGATGGGTCCTGAAGAGGTGGAGTCATGCAGCTTCTTTAGATGCAGTGACATGAAGCGTTGGAAGTGCAGAGAGAAGAAGGTAAGAGTGTCCCCACTGCAGGTGAAAAATGTTTGGTGTGCCCAAAGCCTTACTGGTGACAGTGCCTTGTGGGCTTTGCAGCAGGTGCATGGTGTCTGGTTTAAAAAAAGGAAGATGGAGCAGAACTCTATCAGAGTGACAGCACAAGTGTGCACATGGGAACACATACATGTGCCCATAACCCTGTCTGGTGAACACCAAATTACACTTCTGTTATAAAAAATAGTGCCCAGTTTTACCCAGCATGGCCTCAGTTTTGGCCCTTGCACCTCTTACACCCACACAATTTACTCACCTCCATAGTGTGAAGGGCTGTGATCTGCAATGGTCTGTCATCTGGGTGTATGTATGCATGTAAACCATACAGAAATATAAATACTATAGAAAAGTCTTATGTTTATTCCAATTTTTATGTTTGTGTGTGACACAAAGCCAAGTACAAACTCACTCAGTAGTAACATATGCACATACACAATGTACACAAAGACCATCTGTCTTCTGTGTGTCTTTAATAATGGTCTGTGAACTTTCAAGTTTCACTGTTTGTTAGAAACTGTACATTTAAATATGAGAATTACGCTTAAAACAAAACATAGTACATAAGGCGTGACTGTGAATTAAAGTAAGTGGCTAAATAAATTACAAAATCTCTTTCATAATCATGTTTAGGCAATGCTACTGGCCAGAAAATGCCCTGACACTGTCAGGAAACTAAACTGGACAATGTGTCCTTTTTTATGTGTTTGTGTGTGTGTGTGTGCATCTAGTTATCCTAGAAACCATAATCTGTATCTCTCAAGCAATGGGTACCTATGAAGGAGGCAAAGCCACAGGAGTTTCTTCCAAGACCCCTCCTAATCCTTATGTTATCACACCAACATTAAATTACTGAGCACTTGGTAGTAGATGAAGTTCATTAGATATTTTGTAATCACTCTGGAATTTGTGGGTCATAGTTCATGCTCTGATTCAAAGGTAAATCCTATGTCTGTGTTACTTAATTGCAATTATGTATTTATACTAGCCAAAGTCACAAATACAAACCAAGATTTTACAAACCTGCAGCTCTTTCCAGGAGATTTTAACATACCTCATCACGTTTCATCCCAACAACAGATTTATTAAGGAGCAAAAACACCAGTCCCCAGCCTGAGGCTGAAAAGCTGGGGCATGGTGGATTTGTTGAAGGGTGCAACAGAAATAGAGTACAGCAGAGCCTCTTCAGTTCTCCCAGCACCTTCTCCTGGAGACACTGGGGACACTGCACCAATCAACAAGATGTCAGGCTGCCTTGTGAGATTGGCTGTGAAAACTTGTCATCTCATTCATGTTGTTAATTGGCTTGAGAAGAGTTAAACTATTCACAGAGATACTGTCTCCCAAGACTAACAGAACTAGGTCTATAAGAAATAGGAAGGACGTGCCATCAGTTAAAAATAAGCAACTTGGCTTTTTACATAGCAGTGAGGAACAATAATTCTTTCAGGCAGATGGTTACTCTTTACCTAAAGAGCACTGATAGGAAGCAGACAAGTTTAGGGAACTGCTGGTAGCAGAGTGTTTACACAGGCTTAAAATGTTATCCTGCTCTTTGGCATCCCTCCCAGTATGGAGAGGTGCTGAGCAAAAGAAAGATGCAGATTGGACCTTTTATCTTAGTGACAATAGGCTTTCTTTTCCATTCCGAGAAAAGAAACACCTTGTCTTAAAACACTTGGAAACAGTGTTTTAAAGCTTGGGGGTCCTATAAAGGGACTCAGTCAATGTGGACTTCCTCCCAGGGTGAATGGCTGGCTGGAGTGGCTTGGTTCAAGGATTGGGGACTAATCTCACACACTAGCTGTGTGAGAGGAGACTAGTGGCTGGTGGAAGTGTCCTTGAGTACAAAGGATATACCCAGCTGTCATTTTCAAGTGAATGTATACGTTACTTTCCCTCACCCCATCTTTGCTCTTCTTGTCCATACCTGTGTAAATTCCTCGTGGAGCTGTTGCCCCAGCCCTTATAGTTGACAGGGAGCAGTGAATATTGCAGAATTAAGAGGAAGGGTGGTAAAAAGCTTTTATATATTGCCACTGAATATGGTCCAAGAACTATATACCATGGCCTGATAATCCTGAGGAATATCTGCCTTTGTCCTGGTCTACCTGTATGTCTCAGCCACACAGCTTGTAGCTATTAGCTGTTTGCATCCCTGTGTAGCACAGACCTGTGCTTAGCTGTTTCTGGTTAACCGGTCAAAAATCCTGGAAGTAGTTGTGTCATAAGGTAACACTTGATGTGATGTGTTAGCTAGGGTTTTGTTGGTTGTAAAAGGGTTAGTCATCAGTGTTGATGTGTGTCCTCTGTATGTCCTCTTCTCCCTGAAGGACGCCTTTTATGTTTGGTCCTGCAAATGGGGTTCTGAAACAGTTGGGTGGACGCAGATGCTCTGCAAGGGACTGCCTTGCTTATGAGTCTCCAAACACTTTCCTGGTTACTGAATGTACTTTATGTCTTCATTTATTGGTTACTTTGCATTTTCAGCAAAACAATTTGAGTTGGTACAAGCAATTCCCTCTCCCCACCTCCCACACTGGTGAAAATACCTCCCTTTTGGTCAGAGAGCAGTGAAGTCTGTCTTTCATCACCCGGTGGGTTTTTTTGCAGATTTGCCAGTCTTCTTGTGATGGACATTCAGCTTACTTGATTTTCTATACAAAAGTGGAACATTTTTTTTAAAGTGTGACTTGACAGGGGCTGGGAAACTCAGCTGTCTGTGTACTCCTGGCCAGAGCATTGCAGTGCGCTGAGTACTGGGGGATGAAGGACCATCTGCTTGGCTTAAAAGCAGCTTCTTGTGGGAGATGCTTTAGTTCTGACCAGGGATGTAGATTTTGATAATAGGAGTGTTGAGAGTGGCACCTTGAGAAACATAGGAACTTTCTTCCAGTTGGAGCAGACCTAATAGCCTCCAAGATGCTAGAGGAAGTTTCTTTGGAATCCAGAAAAGATTCTGTGGGGCTTCTTGAGTGCTCACAGTTGCTGGATTTGGGCAAGACTGGAGGGGAAAAAAATAGTTTTCTGTCATGCACTTTTCCTCCAAGAAGACATGACATTTGTGGTCAAGCAACTCTACTTTGTTGATCTCACATAGTGCATTTTGGTTTCTATTTAGAAGTTATTTTATCTGACAAATAAATATCTACAGCAGAATAAATAGGTCTCTATTAGTTAGAAGTTAGTAAAATACTAACTTCTTGATTAAAAGCCCATAGACATCTATGGTCCATCTTGCTGTCATGAAAGGGTAGAGCACATTTACCTTAAGTCTCGTGCTGGGTCTTGTTGAGCTGCTCCTTAGTGTTTCTTAACTGAGACCACAGGCAGAAAATGGGAAAAATTACAGAGCTGTTTGCAGCCTCGGAAACTGGCAACATGGACCTGGATTCTGACTCTACACTGAGGCTCAACTTCAGATAATTACAGGTGTAGCTGCCAATAAGCTGAGGCACATTTTCTCACTCTTTGCAGCTATTTTGGTCCTTAAAAGTACAACCAATTTCTTTCTCCTGCTTTAGTTACAAGCATGAAAACAGTATTTGTGGTAAAAACCCCCTCCAAACCATTAAAAACTGTGGTATGGGTTTTATAAATTCAGAGACAAACTAGCTGGCTGCTTAGACAATTGGTACAATCACAAGCTCCCATAATAAGAATATTTAAATAAAAAGATATAACAATAATTTTTAACTTTGTTGGAAAGGCAAATAATGTATTAATTTTGATCTCTAAAATAGACAAAACCTTTCTTTCCCTCCTATGTTTGTTAAGTTAATCTGGTTAAAAGCTGTCCTATAAAATGCCTTAGCTTTCCCCCTGTCATCTCAAAGTCTTCACCCTGAAAGCATGTCTGTATGTGCTAAACTTCACACAGCCTGAGTATTCCTTTTGAGTTCAGTGGATTAATTCAGAGACCACAATGTTAGCATGCATCACTTGCAGGATTGAGGCACAGGCTAACAGGAAACAATTTCATGATGGAGCACTGCAGACTTTTAAAATGAACTGTTGAGAAAGAGCCAAACTGTGTAATTTTTTACTGAGGCCATCAAAAAGTTTGGTCCACGGACAAACAGATTTTACTTTCACTTGAGGGTGTTTGAACAATACAATAGGCAGAAATCAACTACAATGACTATCTACTACAAATCCTATCTAAACAGTAGAATTTTAATACTTTTAGATTGTCACTGTCAAAATTTATCTAGCATTCTTTTCTCATTACACTGTATTAGTTTCTTAAATATGCTTTATTAGTTTCATATAATGCAGAAACATAAGTGTTCACTGAGTATTTCCCTCTCTAGACAGTGATGTGTGCATTTAAAAAACAAGTAAGATACTTCACAGTAGTTTTCCAAGAACTCTATTGGAAGAGAGGGAGATGATGTTTCTTTTTTCTTCTCAGAAAAAATAGGAAGAGACTGACTTCTTAGTGATCTTGACAGCCCAGTCTGAGAATTCACAATATTTGTGAAGAATTAGATGCAAAAATACTAAATTTATTTCTTTCTCTTCTTATGGTGATGAGAACTAGTGATCTACCCATTTTGTGCTGCTGTTGGACATGATCTGATGGAGATGTGCTCAGTGAATGTGCTGTTAGCACTGAGCATATCTTGGAATCAGATTCTTGGACTAGGGCTACAGTTGGACTGGTTGTTACTCTAGCTCAGCATCCTGCAGGGATGCACCTGATAAAATGCATGACAGCAGGTGTGAGAAACCTTGCAGCAGGAACCTGTGACATAGCTAACTTTGAGGAGCTTTTCTTTGCTTTCCTGGGTATGAGAGATTTTCCTTGAAGTTACTGAGACTGTGTACTGCCTCTCCTGTAGCATTTTGTAACCGGTGCCAGAGTTACGTCTGCCAGCAGCTCCAGCTCTGGGAAATGCTCTTTCTCCACCTCATATTTCACCTGAGCCTGCAGTACAGGACAGAAGTCTTGAACTGGAAAATGGTGCACATAATAATTTTGTAGTTTTATTGGTATGAAGATTGAAAACGAGTCCCTGTCCAGCATGTTCAAGCATCACACAATCACTGTATCTCAGGAGGGCTGAGATTGGAAAGGGCCTCTGGAAAAGGTACAGTCCAACCTCCACCCCAGCTTCCAGCAGGGTCAGTCATACCATGGCCATGGTCATTGCCCAGGGCCATGTCCAAAGGTTTGTGTATCTACAAGAATGGATATGCTACAACCATTCTTGGCAACCAGTGTTTTATCACTGTCACAGTAAAATATTTTTGCTTATGTAGGAGTGGAATTTTTTATATTTCAGTTTGTGCCTATTGTTTTTTGTGCTGTCACTGGGCCCTGCTCTGGAGTCTGGATATGTCTCCACTCTCTCCCATCAGGTCATATATCTCTTCAATTTAGCTATATTTTAAATATAGACAGATGTTTCTCTTTTTAAAATCGTCTGCTGAAGTGGCACAATAGTAGAAAGGATGTTTTATTGCAGTTTGCAATGAATATATATATGGTTTATTTAATCTAGTAGAGGCTACCTCTGACCCATATAACCAAGATTTGGTACTAAATTAAGAAGAATGTATTATCATATACCCGCTGAATTTAGTGTCTCTTGTGGAGGGGGCGGTATTTATCAAATTACAAACTCCATATATTGTGTCTTCTTAATGGTTCAACTTGGTGATCTGAGAGGTCTTTTCCAACCTTAATAATTCTGTGATTCTTTTACAAGGACTTTTACTCTATGAACCCTGAATATATTGATCATGTATACAAGATACAGTCTGCCGCTCCACCACATGCAGGTACGTACTTTCATAGTACAATAAAGAAAGGATCAATGTTTTTGTGATAAGGCACCAGACAATTACTGTTATTTTTTAGACAGGTTGTATCTTTCCAAAGGACAGAGATGGGGGGCAGTTGGTTAGAAAATATATTAAAATCTGTATGGTTTGGAAGGAAAATATTTCCTGTTGTTATCCAGTAAGGGATACTTTGTGCCTGTAGCTGGATCTTGATTCTGAATCCTTGTGGTAGTGCAGTGCTCACAAAGAAATTAGTAGGAAATGGGAGTGTGAAATAGAGCACGATGTGTGCAGACCTACAGCCAACAAAGTACAAATCTTGCTAACTGCACATTCTTTTGGCACTGATATATTGTAGGCAGAGAAGGTGTTGAAAATTCTAAAATTACAGTATGAGAGGCTTTTCTAGGAGGCATAAGTTTATTAGCAAGTGAGTAAACAGTGTATTGTGTTTGACACAAATAGTAAAAGACACGGTTTATCCATCAGCTCAGTGTTATAGCCTGTGTTATAGATCAGAAAAAGAGAACTAGTTGCATGTTTTGTTTTGACACGGAAAAAAGAATAAATGTGGAGGGTGCCTTGACTGTGGCCATTGCCCACAAACCTTCTCTCAAACAGCTCTATGTGGGTAAAAATACTTTGAGAACAAGAATTTTGTAGGGAAGAGCCCTTGCACATTCAACACTTAGATTTATACTGTTTCCCTTTCATGAATTCCAGCCACAATCTTTTACATCTTGTTTTTGAACCACAACAGCTAAAAAAATATATATTTTCAACCAAAAAATTGAATATTATTTCTTCAAGATACTTGCTATTAAAAAAACCCCAAAATTTAAAATAGTTAAAATGTTCACTTCTATCTCTTTGCATTAAAGAAATGTGATCATAGTGCCACAGGCCTGAGCTACAAAGGGTTTAATGAGCTGTGGGACTATCAGATCAGTGCAGAATATCTGTATATGAATTTCAGTTTCCAGCCTCCCTCAGGTATCACTTAGTGTGATTCAGATATTCATATCTAATCCTGCTTTCATCTGATCATACATAATCTCTCTGCAGCCTTCTTAACAGGGTGCTTTTTGTTAATAAGGCCTGCAAGAGGTATTTAGGAGCTGGCATCTCTCTGCCTCCAATGTAAAAATCTCAAACTTGCTGGCAACATTGAATGTGGCATTTAAGTTAATGCAAATTGGTATTTATTAGCTTGAGAGATTTTTTTTTTTTGATCTCTGATGCTGCTATGTCTACCAAAATATATGCAGTTTTTAGATCTGCAGGAGTGTGTACCTGGTGAAAATGTACCATTATATAAGCCCATGTTCCCTGCAGTACTTATTCCTGACTGCAAACCAATGAGATTGAAGTCTAACTGTCATTGCTAAGAATCTTACATCTGCTTAAATAATCAAGTGTAAACTTCACTTTTGGTTAGGTAGAATAAAAGAGTGGAAGCAACAGGTTGTGCTACCGCATAATTTATGAAGAATAAGAAATTATGTCTCCCATCTGGAAGCCATCTTCCTAAGTGCTGAATATTGTTGGTGGTTGGTTCAGAGGTCTTTCCAACTTCCAGCACTCTCAGCGACTATCCTGGACAGGGGTCCTGCAAGGAATGGCTGTCCAGGGAGTCTCAGGCAGTTTCTGCCAGGCGTAACTCTTATGAGTGGTCTTCAAATGATCAGCTCTTTTAGATGTGATTTCAGTTCTGTAGTGATCAGCTCAGATCAGCCCAGCTCCTCTCATGGGTTACCCCAGCTGTGCATAGATGAGAGATGGGAGACCGTGTAGCATTCCACAGGGTCCTTTATTGGCAGGCTGCAGCAAAGGGGTCCAGTGATGACTTCCACTGAGCTGGGCAAAAGCTGGGGTTTTTATAGGGAAGGGGAGAATCGGGAGAAGGACCAATGGTCTGAGACCAGGGTAAAATGACCAATAGTTTACAGGGAGATAACATGGGGTCCCGAAGCAGGAAGGGGTCCACAGCTTAGTCACCATGACTAAGTAGTTTTTTCTTATCTTAGGGGACAGATCTCCAAGGAGGAAGCCTGTTGGAGGACTGCCCTTCCTCCATACAATATGACTTGATTTGAATAGCCTTATGCTTTCAGTTCAGTTCATGACAAAGGAGTGAAGAGTTTGGCTATGAGTTGTGTACTGCATGTCCCTGCTGTCAGCAAGGAGGAGATTGAGCTGTATGTGACTGCTGCTGAGGACATCTTACAGACGGCATGCTCTGTGACTTCTCTACACTCTTCCCTGCAAGTATTGGAAGGATGAGGCTTCATCACCAGAAGATGATGGAGAACTGTGATGTGCTCCAAGGGAACTTTATTAGACACTGCTGGGAAACATACTCTTTTGGAGAATTTGAGAGCAAAACAAAAAAGCTTCTTGTTTCCCAGGAGAGAAACAAAGGGCTGAGAAAATGGTGGGATGAGGAAATGTTCCATGAAAGGTGGCCTTTGTCAGCAACTTTCACCTCTTGATTGATGCTGGGCGTTGGAGTTACTTACACAAACAGAACAAGCTGCATGGCATTGCACTTTGCTGACTTTAACCACAGCAGGTTTTGCCTTTTGCATGTTGTGAGCAGTTTTTGATCAGTGAATTGAGACAGATCACTCCTGTTGAAAAGTATGCAGTGAAGAAGTAAAAACATCCCGTTACAAGAACTGAATCTACTACTCAATCAGTAGTATCTGTAAATTAGTAAATTTAGAAGAATATAAATTTGCCCTGGCAGAAAGTATGCCTAGACCTGTTGTAGCAGTTAAGCACAACAGATTAGTGGTTTAATTTACTGGCAAACGTGTAGCCCATGGGTTCTAGTTTGCTCAGCCGTGGGAAAAGCCTTGGTTGTCAGTTCTTCTTCTTGCCAGGGGAGAAGTGACGACAGCTGAAGATTTATTTGTCTGTCACACTTCCCTCCTATGAATGAGGAAGGAGTCCAAAGGCACGATTAAATAAGCAGAATTACTTAGAGGAGATACGTGAAAAGACAGAGGAAACTGAGGTAGAGCTTTGCAAAAGCTAACCTAACTGGTGGAGAAAGAAACTTCCCAACAGTGACAACTATACAGAGACCAGAGAGCAGTGATAGGAGACTACTCCTGCTGGAAAAGCAAATCACTATGAGACAGCAAGAACTGAGAATAAGACAGATAGTCCTCAGAAGACCAGGAGTGTAGTTTTCTGCTGAATTCAGGATTGTGAACATAACCAGTAAAGGGAGCACTGCCATACAACCTGTCTCTTGAGGTCTTTTATGCAGCCTCTATTCGAAAATACTCAGACAGATTTTACCATATGAAAAAAAAGGCAGATGATTTGGTACAAAATACAAGCAGTTAAGATGCTTTTGTATCAAACTTTATCCTGTTTTCACACTTACCTGCTGATGTATTACAGCTATTACAGTAGTTGAAGGCTTTCTTCATAGAGTTGCATCATAGTGTCTCTTGAGTGGTGCCCTGTTACTGTGCTTATTCACTGAGCACTGCAGGTACCTGGCTGGAGTCTGCTTCCCAAGCCTTCCACAGGAAGGTCAGGACTACACAGGCAGGAAATTGGACTTTTCTGGGAAGGGAGAGCTGGTATGCAAGAACAGGCTCTTTAGAGAATCCTGAAATTAACTTCCTTTGAATCAAAGACCCAATAAATTGCACTTTTTCTCACATTCAATTGACTTCTCTGAATCAAAGCTTACCAGCATGTGTGTATATACACATTTCTAAATACAGGTGTACACACAGAAAGTACCCTTGTCCTCATACTCAGCTATCCTTTGCAGCACGCATGTATGCTCAGCACACTGTTTGAATTCACTCATTTGTATGCTGATAAGGATGGAGTAAGAAGTTGCACAGGGCAGAAGAGACATCTGCATTGGACTTGAATAAATCTTTCTAATCCAGGCTGTGAGCTACATAAGTAGTAGCAAATTAAATATTTTATTATGCAGTAAATCACTGCAAATGTTCAGAGTATTACCTTTAAGATGAGTGCAGCCCCATTCTTTTAACAACAAACTAGACATAATTTACAGTTAGTGCCATATTCTGTGGCTAGACTGTTTTTTCTTTTTGTGGCCTGGACTGACAGAAAGCCGTGTGGAGATAGATAACATTATTCTAAATCTGAGGAATTAAGCCTCGTAGGGGGTCAGACTATATTAGCTGGAGTAGTAGCAACTTGCTGAGAGTACTGACCTGAGCTCTTGTTGGCTTGGAGCAGGAAGACAACTCAATTCTGCCTGACTAAATGACACCCAGCACACAATTTAGCACTGAATCTGAAAGAACTTTCCACAACTGATTAGATGCCTTATCAAAATCTTCCCTTTGGGAAGTCTGATTTTGCAGCTTAACATTAGGATCTAAGAACAGCCCAAACATGCTCCCCTAGCTGATATACCTACTTTATGCCCACTGACACAGATCCCAGGAACCAGATGGTTGCTTATGTATTTGTTCTTACAAGTCCACTGTGAAAGACTTCATGTTCCACCTTGGCAAAGAGGGACAGAGAATTTTGTGTGGGTGATTTTACTGAGCAATCACTTGAATAGAAGGAGACACAGGGATATAACCATGCAAGCTGTAATTTTTACTGTTTTATGCTACAATAACAGGGGGTTAAAAAATAAGTTTGTGGTGTGGGACAGAAACAAGTTCTGATTTTAAATAGTATGCAGACTTCTGGACCACCTTAGTCTGAAAGATAATGAGCTGGATGGCTAGAACAAAACACAAGAAATTTTGTTCTAAGTTAAATATCTTGACATGTAAAGATATCACATACATACTTTTTCCCTGATCAGTCTGTCTGTCATAAAATTGTGCTAATATTGCACTTGTGCTAATCAGTCCCTTACTGCCTTTCCACCTCTCTTGTATACTACCTGCCTAGGAGTACCTGGACTGTCCCCTGCAGCACTGATGACAGTGCATGACTGCTGCCATGCAGCCAGTACATACAAGAGAGAGCCCAGGTGTGCCACCACTGCTGGGGCACAGGGCTCTGGTAAGCTCAGTTGTGTCCATGAAGCTGTTATGACACATGCACCTTCCCTTTCACCCTCATCTCTATCAAAGGAAATAAGACATTTCAAAACAGAGGCTCACGTGGGCTAGTGGATCAATGTAAAATCTCTTCTTTTGGTTAGAGTCTAAGAAGTATTTTCAGCCCCGCATTCTCATTCTCTCATTTTTTTCTTTTCTTTTTATTGTTTTTTTTTTTTTTTTAATATCTCTTCTGAGAGAGCTTAAGAAAGAGCCTTTAATTAGCAAGTAAATAAAGTCTCTTGCCACTAAGGAGTAGATTTAGAAGATCCCTCTAATTACTGGAACCAGATTGATTGCAAATACCAGTTTGCTACCTGTTCCAGTGAAATGAGGTTCTTGTAAAATGTTACAAAAAGCTTTCATTTGCATCATCCCTCCACTCCAGCCAATGTTGCGATTACATAAAGGGAGGACTTGTTTAATTCCATATGTTCATGTAGTTCAGTTGTTTGAACTGGAGAGGCAGAAGAAATTGGATTCACATGACAGCTCATGAAGTGGTATTCTCACAGCTGATTTCTTGTCGTGCAACTAATGTCTCACAGTGTGTCTTGGAAGTCCAACTGAACAAGTTAGAAGTTGACCAAGAACTTTGTTAGATCAAGTGAATTCTCTAAGTCAAGGTTTATAAATACTTTGGAGAACTTTCTTACTGACATTTTTCTAGAACTCCTACTGAGCTGTTTTTCCTGTCTAACAGAATTACAGAATCATTTATGTTAGTAAAGACCTCTGAGATTATTGAGTCCAACCTTGTCAACTAGATTGACAGTAAGTGCCACATCCAGTCATTTCTTGAATACAAATCTTCCAAGTAATCACTGAGAGCTCCCAATCTATTGCTGTTTTCCTCCCATGCTTTGCCCCCACTACTTCAATATATAAAATTATGTTAATTCCCTTAATGCCCATCCTTTTTGGAATCATCTGGTTTAAATTTACCTTACCTGCTTAGCATGAAACAAGTCTTCTCTGCCTGACTGCATGAGGAAGTCACAAGTCATTAACAGCTGTGTTAAACTACACGGTGGGAATAAACAATCTCCCTACAATGATATGTCTTGCTAAGGTGGGAAAAAAAATATACTGAATGCTGCAAACTAAGAATGATGATTGATCTTGGAGATAGCTGAAGGACTTTGCCCTGTCCCAAAAATAATTTACAGTTGCCTGGAGAAAGTCCAAACTAATATAAAATACTTTCATTTGAAACATCAGCTCCCCTCCAGAAGCAGCTTCACTGGAGTTGCTTGCTCTCAATGCCAGAAGGTATTGTTAGAACAGGTTTGACCAGTTACTGCAATTCAGAGAACTGTTTAAATAGTTATATACTAATGTTGCTGGATAAATCTGTGTGAAAGTACCCCTATTGCTTCAGTCACCACCAGTTTTCTAAGATCAACCAAGATTTTCTGGTAAGATAATTCTGATCCAAGAATTACTGAGCAGCATTGGTGCCTGAGTTTACCCCAAACACTGTGTCAGCAGCAGTAGTGCCCAAATTCCCAGCTCTACAAGTATGAGATTGAGAACTACTAAGGGAGCAGGAAGAAACTGTTTAACTGAAACAGGTCGGGAAGAATACGAGATCCTGTGGCTCTTCCTGCAGGAGAATGTTCTCCTGCTCTTTCTCTTTCTCTTGCTTCAAAGTGTGCATCAATCAGCTCTGCTTTTAGTTGTAATTTCAAAACAGCTAGGTAATGAGCTGTGGAGAAGGCTTTCAGCTCTTAGTAATGACCAAATTATAGAAGGAAGGGATAGAGAGGATCAATAGCTATTGATCAGGAGCAATTCACAGAAAGAGAGGGAAGCAGTGTGGAGGTATTCAGTAGTAGGAGGAGAACAACAGAAAAGATCCAGTCCTACTGGGGTTAACAGTTCCAGCATCTCTATTATCAAATACAACAAAAGAAAAATGTAATCTGTTATTATTGTAATACCATATGTCAATATTTATCACCTCACAGCATGCAGATGTTTCAACCTATGCCCAGAGCAAGATGTCCAGCATAAGAAACAAGAATACAAGTGTTTTCAGATGTCAGAGCATAAGTAAAGAGTGGAAAGATCAAGTGGAGTTACATTTCAGGGGCTCTGCTGTTATAGTGCTCTGGAGGAATTACAGACATCAGGCTATCGCTATTGCTTCTCAAGTGCTTATTATGATGCCTACTGATGTATTTCTGGTTCTTTTATTCCTCTTTACTGGAGAATATCATGGGAATGTTCTATTTTCCTTCTTTCTCCAAAATATGCTCAGAATCAAACAGACTGAAAGCAGATCAGTGGATACATCACCGTCTTACTTGGCCTACCAGCCAGGTATTGGCAATGACATCTGTCTGATTTTATCTCACAGATCACTTCAACAAGCACTTGAGGTCCTAATATATTATTCCAGGCTTCATATTGCAGAGATTGATGTGCACTTTAGTCTCAAAGGAGTAATGATCAAGTTTTCACTGGAGGAATGTGCTGGTTTTGTATTAATTGATTTTTTTGGTGAGGAGGAAATGAGTCAACCACGGAAGTGATTTTCTAAGAGATACTGCTAAGAGCTTCCTCTGTGCCCGGCAAAAACCAATTGCTAGTTGTCTCTGAGAATAGGCATGCTGATGACCCAATTAAGGAGCTGAACACGCCTCTCTGAGGTTCACATTTTAAACCAAACAAGCCTAGAAAAAGCTCTCTTCCTTCCGGCTTTTGAAGAGAGGAGTTCCCTGCCGCGGCCTGGTGGTGCTGGGCCGTCCTCAGCCGCTACCATGCTGCCAACACGCATCCCAGCCCGCGCTGAGCTGGGGTCTGCCGGGCCCGGGAGCAGCTCTGGGCTGGGCTGGGCCACAGCATGGGCTCCTGAGCGTCTGCCTGGCCATTTCCTGCTGCCACTGGGTTCCCACACAGCCCCTCAGCGTGGCCGCTGGAATCATGCTGAAAAGAGCCGTCCGGGTACCACAGGAGGCTATGCAGCCGAAATCAATGCTGCCAGCCTCCAAGGCCGCTCCCAGTGGGAATCACAGGAGCAACTGCGAGAGGCCAGTCCCTCATGCAAGGCTTAGGTAAGATTAACTCTTTTAGTGCATAGATGACACCTGTAGACCTCAGTCCTCTCTAGAGTGAGAGAATGGAATGACTGAAGACTGGTAGAGAACAGCATGAAGACGTGAAGGTCAGTGAAGAAGGAGTCAAGTCCCAGATGGGAAGAGAATGAGGAGATTAGTCTTGGGCTGAAATTCTCTTGTAAGACTAGGCTGAAGATATGATCAATACATCAGACTTTTTTCCCTGTAACTCATGGAATGCATTTTGAGGGACTATAGTTCTAACCACAGCCATGAACAGAGGCACCCACACTGAAGCATATGTTGGAGTAGGTGTGATCCAAATGAGAAGTTTGAATAGAGAGAGGTAAAGGTGATGAAGACCGTTTGCTCCCAGGGAAGAAGAAGAAGAAGACCTCTGTTATTGGAGTTGAAGATAATCTCAGAGATAGATGAAGAGAACCTTTGTTTTTGAACAGCACATCCTTAAAATAGCACCCCAATAAGCTGGCATGGCCCATGAATGCAGCTGTGGGAAGGCTGAAAAAAGATGGGAGAAACTTCACCATTGCAGATTTCCAGGTGGCTGCAGTTCATGGAAATGAAAAGCCTCAAGAGACCTGTTTCTTGTGGAGAAGTCTCCATGGAATGGCAAGAGAGACTCCTCTCCCTAAGAGAACTGAAGAAAGACTATTCTAGAGGTGGTCCCAGGTTTTGTCTCTTTACATTGTCAGTAGGAAAGAAAAGAAAGTGTGGGGGGAGGAGAGGTGTTCTGAAGGTTTATTCTGATTTCTTACATTGTTTTCTTTTAATTTTTTAAATAAAGTTTTCTGTATACCTTTTAAAGTTTGAGCCTGCTTTGCTCTCTGCTTAATCCTATCTCAGAGCAGAAAATGAGTCAGTGATTCTAGTAGGTGCACTGGCATTTGGCCAGCACAAAACCCACTGTATCTAATTGGTGCATTGGCTGGGAAATCTCAGATTGGCAAACCAAAACCACTACAAGGAAGAAAAAGGCTAACTGCTGAAACTGATTTTCTTAGATAAAACAATAGCAAGAAGGTTAGTGGCTTAGTCTTTGGCTCATAAATCTCTAGTTAGGGTTGACTGAATTCTTGTTTCTCATATGTAAACTGAAAATGGGTTTCCCAGTTGTGTGGTGTTAATACAGCTAATATAGCTACAGGACTTCGTGAGAGTTCTTCATGTGAAGAAGTCACTGAAGATAACAGGTTGCTGTACATCATCTGATCTGCAGGTTCCCATACCTGCTCCTCCTCCATGGTCTGGGTGAGTTGGTTTGAAATTTTGTGCCCTTTGATGAAAAATAGGTGAACCAGTTTTCATTTGCCCAGTGATATTGTGAGATGAAAACATCCATAAAGGGGTGTTTAATGTGGGAAAAAATTGACTACTAGCTTACTATCCAGTGACTACATGTTATGTGTCCTTCTCCACAGGATCAAACACTGGAATACAAAGCAGAGTTCAGAAAATTTTAATGCCTGTGGCAGCTGTGCTGTGTTGCATTTATGTCTTATGTGCAGTGGTCCCTAGTAGTGGTTAGTGCTTCAGATACAGATGTGTACTTCTGGGGCTGTTAACCCGGCTGACCTGGAGAAGATCACAAAAACAGCAGGCACCACAATGCCTCATTTAGTGTCTCATTTAGTATATTGGCTGCCAGTGGTCCTGAAGCATATACTCCATATAAAGGAAAGCACAAAGAATACCTCAGCTCTTTGAATCTTTTAAAATACTGCAACTATTAACATCTTCAAAATTTGCTCTTGCTTGGTCCTATCCTAATTGTGATCAGGCTGGCTAGATAAGGTATTGGCCTTTCATCTATATAATATGCTTTTGGCCTGAGGCAAAGCTAGAGTTGCTCTGTAATGTCAGAACAACCAAACTAAAATAAACATCCACTTCTGATGTAATTTCTCCAAGGCTTTCCTTTGTGTGTAAAATATTCAGTCTAGCTGAAAGCTGTGGTAACCTCTTCAGGCAGTGCCTTTTGCTTTCCTTTGGAAGAAGACTATTACAAGGATTATCAGTTGAAGCGACAAGGTACTTATTCTGCTCTCATTTCCACCAGCCTGGATCAGGACTAATTCTATTGACTTCAAGGATTTAGTCGCTGTGAGGGAAGAATGTGGGTGAAAAGGTGCTCATAAGGCTGCAGCAGCATTTTGATGCCGATTAGCATTGTTAATCACTAGCAATCTGCTGTTGCCAGCCAGCGGCTTTCTAGAAATAGCGAGAGTGCTCTAAGCACAGCAACAATCAAGAGTTCACTTTCGTGAGGGAAGTGCCATTTAAGGGGCATTTGGTAAAATGTATACCAGAGTCCTTCCCTCCTTTTGTATTACCTTTTTAAAATCCACTTCTGTTCTGTTTATATGTTTCTCAAGCGTTGATCTTTACAGTGAAGTTTAACATTTCACTTCCTATCTTACTTCCATCCTGTCAAATAAAGTTTCAAATTACTGCAACCACTTGTCTTTCATGATCAAAGTGATAGAGAGACTTGTGTTCTCAAGCTTTCTTGGCAACATGTCAAGAACAAACCCTCCTTGGGCATAATATATAATAATATAATATAAATGCAGGGATATATTTGTTTGAAGAAGTGATAGCTGCATATATTTTGGGAAGACTACGAGAAATATAATTTAAGAAATACAAGAAAAATTAAAACCAGACATAGAGGGACTTAGTTTTGCTAGAGGGAAACAATAGATTAGTGGACTGTAAGATCAGATAGGACCGTATGATCTCTAATTTGACTGGCTGTATAATTTAGGCTAAATAATGTTTTTTAGTATTTCTTGCAGTGGGATTACTTGTGCCCTTCATAAGCTTTTCCAGTTAGTGATATTGCTTAGTAATTTATGTGATTTTATAATATAAAATGCAGAGTAATCTACCAGCTATTTTTCTGATTTCATATGCTGTGGGGTCAGTGACCTGCAAAACCTTTATGATCCCTGTGTTGTGAGAAGAACTCAAGGGCTGAAGTCACAGTGCCCTCAGAGTCTCAAGAAAATCTACAGGTCAATAACCTTTTATTTCTGACCTTTTAACTGGCTCTAGTGGTCCATGAAGACTGAAATGCCAGTTCTTTCAGATTTCTGGGAAGCTTCAAGCCTCTTGAATCTAATTCTCTCTGAGAGTTTTGCTCTCATATATTCAGGTCACTGATACTGCAAAAGCAACTTGCAACCATGTGGAAAGGGGAAAATTTGGGGCATCCAGGGTTGGGTAGCTAGTGCTACACAATGAACTCAAGGCAGTCGTGAAGGTTGGGAACCACTCTTCTGCTTGAGAGTAACTCATAGCTTGGTCTCACCTAACCATGCCTTTCCAGGGAGAACAGGTATGCAGATTCTTCATGTGTTTTATCTGGATGAGGCAAGTCAATTCACTGGTCTCAGAGCAGCTTCTCTCCCACTCTGCTATGTTCTCCGCTATAAACTCCACTACTTCCATTTCAGTAATTCTGTCTTTTCCTTTCTTTCTAAGAATGGCTTGTCTAACTATGCTAAAATAAACTATCCAGTCTCCTAACTTTTCCATTAATGTCTGTTTTATAGGTTTCCAAATGTTATAAATTGTCCGGGATTGTTTTGAAGAAAACTTCAAGATATGCTGATTTGAGGGATTGAGGGCTGAAACCCTAATTTTGTTCAACACCACCAACATGTAGCCACTACTGGTGACAAGAAAGGCCGTTTCCCCTCCCTTTTTTCTTTCTCCCCACCTGAAAATCATCTTGAAATCAGATAGGACCCTTGTTTTAGGATCTCTTCTACTCCACCTAGGAGAATGAAAATTAAGGGCTGTTGGCAAAGGCTGAAACCAGGAGTTGACTTCTTTGAGACTTGTCTCTTCACTTTTTGAACATGTGCATGCAGATGCACATACACGTACATCCATGCTGAATGGGGATATACTGTCATGCAGAGTCATACCCTTTTATTCTGCTTTTCCTTCACTATCAGTTGCAGAAACCATTGTCATTTGCAGGGTAATGGTGTCTTTTCTGTCTCAGAGAGAAAGGTAGAAGAAATACCAGTCTACGTTGATTGCTCCCAAGCAAATGTATGAAGGAGTATGAAAGACTCACCAGAGACCTCTCACAAAACCCAATCCTATCAGACACTGAGGCTGAAACCTTGCTGGTGTTGCAACTGAAGAATGTTCTGCAGAGCACAGAGGGTCAACCACTTGTGTGCACTCAGGTGTATTACAGGTACTTTGTAAGTGCCTACAGCAGCATTGGTGTAGAGGGAATAGCATTCCAGAGTTATGGCTGTAATTTCAGAACAGATCAACTGCTGACCTATGCTCCTTTGCTGGCTGTTCTGCAAGGCCTTTTCAATATAAATATGTGAAAAAGACTGTGCTGTCATACCTGAAGATTTCCTTAAAACTGAGAAGCTGAATCCTATTTGAAATTTTAAAATTTACTCCCCCTTCATCTTTGTGCTTTGAGATATCTGGAACATGTATTGTGCAGTGTTGTGGAAGATTAGGAAAAGTTATTTTTGCCATTTAAAGAGACTGTGGGATTTCCTGAGCACTGGCCAGCCCTACAGGTCTGAGTGCACTGTGGGACTATGTGCTTAAAGCTGCTCTGGCAGGAGGTATAGTGAGTGTAGGCACTGCCTTCAGCACAGTCATTCCTGATGGCTTGTAAGGAAAAAGGCAGCCAGCTTCACTAGAGCTGTCAGGAGCCTGGGGTCAGAATGACTATTCCACATCCTGCAAAATTGCCTGCTGTGGCTATTTGGGAACTTGTTATTCATAAGGCTCAAGTACAGCAAGATTCTGCAGTTGCAGCTCTGGGTTATGGGTCACTGGAGAATGTCATAGGAGTAATTAATTGATCTATTCAAGTTTGGCTATCTGGGTCACTGAAAACCAGTTAATTCCTAGGGAGTGTTTTAGGGCCAATGATCCTAAAACATCTATAGCCCTTTTCTGATGCACTAAACGCCTGGAGGAGTCTCATCTGTGACAGCTCAGCGCTATGTTTCCTTCCTGTTCTGGACTGTGGGCATGCTGGAACAGGCTAGCGTAGGCAGCAGTCTGTCCAGGCTTATGGTTGCAGTTGTTGGGACAACTCATGGACTGAAGCACAACAGACATTTTCCATCTTTATACACCACCTCCTTACGGCTACACAAAGCATGACATTTAGTTTAATTGAGGAACAAATCTATTTTGTTCTCAGTGTTGTATCAAGGACTGGATCTTCTTTGGAATGCTCTTGAAATAATCTGGATCAACTGTCCAAGTAAGATAACCTCAAGGTACTTGGTTTCTAATGTGCTATGATTTTTTAAATGGAGATAGGTATATCTTGTATTGGCCCAGACTTCTGTTTATGCAGATAAAGTCTAAATCAGAGCCTCCTGAGATATATCACAACTTTTCCATGGATTTGGTGGGATGCCAGGAACATTGCTGCCTGAGACAAACTGCTGCTACCTAGGAAAGAACCTGGGCTTAAACTTCAAGGACTTGCACACACAGTCAACGAGACTTTATTTGCATGACAACCTCAATGGTATCAGCAAAACGTAAGGATAAACTTCTGCTTATCTCCTTTGTAAGAGAAAATTCTTAAAAAGATTGAGTTGGACAGTTTTTCCATAATAAGAAATATTATTGCAAAATTCTGATTTATTGAAAAGGAATCTTTTTTGAGAAGCACAGCAACTCTGTTGAAGACAGCTAGCAAAGGATTCTCACAAAGGATTGGAGCTTTGAGTGGGTGCCAGATAAAAGGGAGAGGAAGAAATGGAGGAGCACATTTGACTCTACTGGATCAGATCAAAGATCCTATTTTTTTGTCAGGTTGAATCTAGATGCCTATGGAAAGAGGTTAAGAACATGGAATACATATGGTGAGCCTTCTTTGCATACTCTCCATTGAAAGGCAATGAGAAGAGAGAGAAGATGAGCACATTCAAGTCAGACAGCAGCCCTGGGGTAGTTGCTCTCACCATCAGGTCCTGAGCCTGGCCTCAGATCAGGTGTAACAAAAGCTGCAGTCTGCAGCTTCCCTCACTTCCCAGCAAGTGAGCGCCATGGAGAGTGTCGCTGATAGTGTGTGTGTGTGTGCATCTTTAGCCTTTCATCAAACATTCATTCAGATTTAAAAAGAAAACATTTTCCAAAACTGTTCAGTTCCCCAGAATGTAGAATTTGCATGCTGTGGCCAGTCCTGGTCCTGTTCCACCACAACTCTCACATGCAATCATGCTAGAGTCAGAAGTACCTTTCCCACTCTGGTGGCAGGGAATTTTGTACAGGAGTGCTGTCTTGATCAGCTCCTTTGCTCTTCCTATCAGATCATCAGATAAGTTTCTTCCTTATGTTCTTGGGTGTGGTGGTACTATATCAAAGAAGACCATTAGCACTTTTGATACAAAGGTAATGCAGAAGTGTGATCTAGCTAAGAGAACAGTACATATTAATAATGAGTAACATCTATCACATTCTGGGCAATGATTTTCACAGGTCTATAATAAGTGGAAACATAAAAGGACTCGGAGATCTGGATTTCTCTTGCAAGCTCTGAGGCACGTCCACTTGTGTTGCTACCTATTTTCACTGCGGGACCACCACACTCTTCCTCGCCTCAGAGCTTGATCCCTTCCCCAGTGATTCAGTGATTCAGGTAAGACACTTAATGACAATCTTGCTGTGTGACAGCAAGAAATCAAATATTTTGAAACAATGAATTAATGTGAAATTATAGCAATATCATTTTACTTTTCTGTAGCTAATATCTTTGAGTATATATTTTCCTCTATAATACTTTTGTGCTACATTTTATATAAGTAAGGGACACAACAAGAAAATATATATCCCTTCTCCCATCCCCATTTGGCTTTTTTTTTTTTTTTTATGCTAACTTGCACTAAATTCTGATGTGCATTCAGCAGCAGAAAAACAGTTTGAGGTGCAAAAATGAAAAGTGATATGTTGTTAATCATGCAACAGCGTAGATCTAAATGTCTAATTTCTAGCCAGCTTTAGAGTGACATTGTGAACCACAATATTGTTGGGCCTGCAGTTAATTAATTAATTACGATATATTAATATATTAATTAGTATAATTAATATACATTGACTATAAACAGTCTGAAAATGTATTGATTTTCCTGATTTCAAATAATGTGATACAGTACAGTAATGGGAAACATTGCAGTCAAAGGTATCCTTGATGTGTTTGTGCACATTTCTTGTCTTGAAAAAAAACTTTTGCTACTGAGTAGGCTTCTTCCTTGCTGCTGAGATGTAATACTCAGGTTTAACAGAAAGTGACAGGCAGAGTGCCATGATGAAAACACATCACCAATACAAGAAAAGCCATTAGAAGTCTTATGTGTGATGTACATGTTCACATTGCATGGATGACTTGTCAGAGCAATGCAGGCTTAGAGAAGGCAGAAGGGCAGAGTAGAGGTTAAAAAAGTTGAAGAGAGCTGCTGCTTAGGTATAGTGCTTTGGTAGTTTATCATGACAAAGTTAGGAATTTAATACCAACTTAAGTCCCACAAACTATGTTTGCCACTTTAGGTCCAAATGAGACTGGGAAAAGTATATGCATGGAAGAAGGTGATGTAGAGTAGCAGAAAAGGAAATTAGTTGCTAAGGTTTCTGAGCCATGGTTCCTGCCTGCTCTGGCTGCAGTGGCTAAGGAGATTACTGTTCTTGCCTTTACAGCCACCCTCTCACCAAAAGGTATCACCTTGCACAGCCCTGCCCACTAATTTAAACTACTGTTGAACCGCTTGGGTTCAACTTGGTGGGCAATCTTTTTTTTGTGATTTTCTGCTTCTTTAAAAGTGATGAAACTTGAATGAGGACTCACGGAGAATTGAAGTTTTAGTCCATCCCAACCATTGCCATTGAAACCAATAAGAAATGTAAATAAAAGCCTAATACCCTGAAGTTATATAAAAAAATTAAACCTTTCCATTTTCCAATTAAAAAAAAAACAAAACCAAACACCCCAAACAGAATAGTATAACTTTCCTCATAGCATTTAGTAAGCAACATTGGCATCCAGGACGTCTACATATTTCTGAACTGTTTTATTCTGCATGGGTAAACTTGAGAAATTCAAGCCAAATTACCTACTTGCAGTCTCCTGCAAGACTTACACTATAGAGTCAGCAGAACTGACTTTGAATGACCAATTATTTCTGTTGTTCTTGTGAAAAGCCTTTATTTTACCCAGCCTGCCCTTCTCCCAAATTGCCTAATGTAGTTTAATGTCACTGTGAAAATTTACTTTTAGTGGCAAAGATACCACCTTATTATTGGTGGATTCCAGGAGTGCAATGACTAATCCTTTAGTCAGTTATTTCCCTGCACATTCTTTAAGTCCGTAACAATTTCACATCATATAATTCTTACTAGGACACATGTGGCTGAGAGATAAGCCTTGGGGAAGAAGGTAGAGTTGCTGAACAATTTTGAATGAACAGTCTAACCTACACACATTGCCTCTTAGAGGTTTTCTGATTTGTATATCACAATTTATGAATTAGATCCCATTTTCTTAAGACATGAGAAATGAAAGAAATGGAAAAACTCATTTGTTTCATATGCTTAGGAGTTACATACTTTTAAGCAGATACTGCTGCTCAGTGCTGCTCAGTGAAACCAGTTTTCTTTGATAGATTGCTCTGCTACTGTATTTGATTTAATTTCCCACAGAATAGCACCAAGTGAAATCAGTTATGGTTGAAATTGTAACATAACTTTTCCAGCACTGTTCTCATATCAATCATCTTGAACCTTTTTTTTTTTAGCGAAATGATACAGGGCCAATACTTATACAGGCCAAACCCAAGCAAATGCCCTTCTGCCCTCCATAAACAGCAAGAGGAAATGGAAGCTAAGAATTAAAACAATTCCAGCACAGGGACCCAACTGTTTTTATGTATGGTAGAGGTACCCTGCTTGCTCCCAGTGAAAACTTAGTGAATTCTCTGATGGCAATAACCTCATTGTAACTGGTGTCCTGAGGTCATCCAATATTTAAAACCCATGTCTGGAGAAACTTGTAGATTGCTGGACTTTCTGCTCATTCTCTTCCAACTTGTTTGTGCATCAGTTGAGAGAAAGTTCAGATAACATTTTAGGAAGATAACTTTTTGTAGGAAGCAGCAGGAAACTATCTCCATTTCTAAGAACTCAGCATGCTAGTAAGGCTCATTTTCTCTCAGATCCAGGGGTGCAGAAGTGAGTGATCACATGAGGTTTATCTTGGCTAATGTCTGGCTTTCTTCCCACTGAGAAATGGATAGGAGGGAGCTGTGAGGTGACTGTAGTGGAGCCACCCTTGCCAATTTCCTTACTGCAGGATGAGAACAAAACTAGGAGACACATAAATATGTAGTCACTAGATGACACAATGAGAAAATGTCAACCAAAATTGCAGAGTTAAGAGTATAATATTTTTCTGAGCTCAGATGAAGTCTTAATTGCTGCAGTTCATCCAGATAATCCTGCGAAGAAATATCCCACAACCCACATGATGCCTCTCTGCTTGTCCTCTGATTTCTGGTGACTCAAAGTGTGCCCAGACTGGACCTCCTTCTCTCCTGGGCTATGTAAGAAGTTTTTATGAATGTTCTAGTGCTCATATTAGTAGATATCTGGCTTCCCTGAGAGAAGGAAATATCTCTTTATATGGATATACAAATGCAGAGGTCACTAGAGGCAGGGTTTCTCATATGAAGGGTCAATATTGTTGCAATTGGGCTAGTCATTTGACATTTCATTGAACAGTATGCTTCCAAAATGTACCCCAAAGTAAATTTGCCTGAAACTTTCTTGAAAGAACTTGTTCTGTCTATTCTGTCTCCTGCTGTTTTATCATTTAAATGTACCTTCCTTTCTTGTACTGATCTATGTCTGTATGTATATGTCTATACATACATATGTACTGATCTGTAAATGTCTTGTATCTTGAAATAGTCTTCTTCTTACTTGTGCAGTTTATGTACAAGCAGGCAGACTCATTCATTAATCCATGATAATTAATTATCTTGGTTCTACAAAGAGCTAATTGAGAGCCAAAGTCTTATAACAATTTTGCTCTCACATTTATATCATTGTGCTATCTCAGCTCCTTTTGATGTCTAACAGATGTGTTGAAATTTCCCCATCAATTCCTGCCACAATAGAAGAGTCTTACTGGGCAATTTTTACATTGTGAATGATGATTTTTGTTGTTGTGGGTTTTGTTTTGGTTTTGGCTTTTCAATACAGCCTTTTTGTACTTGCATATTATCCACCAGTAAACGTGATTCAGCAGAATTATGGGTTATGCAAGTAAAAGAAGGGTAAATTTATCCTAATGACCATTTTGTTCTGTTTTTCTGATATATGAGACTTTTATGCATATAAATTCTGTAATCTATGAGTCGTGCACACAGATAAACACTAAATCTTTGAGAGTTACTCAATTCAGAATGCTATACTGTTGAATTCTGTTTTGTCCTTAGATTGTTTGTCCCACCATATTTATATCACTTAACTTTTGGTCAAAACAGAGTCCAAAGAAGACCAAACAGGTTTTGATTACTGGATTACATCTGGGCTCAATTACAATCCATAGGAGTTTTGCCACTGATTCCCTGGAATTAACTGAGCTATCTACTCAATGGTAATGTAGTTGATCAAAATACAACTGTTCTCTTATGTAATTTCTGCCTGAAGGGTGACAAAATCCATTTTATTCTCTTCCTACATGTTTTGCTTTCTTCAGTAATCAGATCAAGATATCACAGTACTTAGAAAACAATACTAATTCATGTAGATTCTGCAATCTCCACAGTCTCTTGCTGGCCCCTGTTCAAACCTGGCATTATTTGCTCTTCAAGAAAACATGAAGCTACCTGCAAACAACTAGAATATCCTGCTTATGACTAGAAAAATGAATAGATGTGGTCAAACAGAGGCAGCACATTGTGTGAAGTGGAACAGTTTGTGCCTTTTTGACTGGTTTTTCTTTAGCAGTGTATGGGGCTGGTAGAAAACTGGCACAGAGGCATTTTCATGTAGCCTATATTTCTGTGTAATAGTTCCAGATAGGGACACTCGGATACCTGAATCTGCTATTGGTATTGCACACACTCTGCATAGTTGCAAGCATAGTAAATTTAATGTGTTTAAGGTGGTGGAAATTATGCACCCAAATGTACTGCACAACACATCTGCTAGTCACAATGGCTTCTGGATGTACTGGAGAGTCTTATGTATATAAACGGCATGTTCATGTGGGACTTCAGGGCATAGACTGAGAATGTGTAGTGATTCTGGTCAGAGGCAGGCACTGTACCTGTTTTTCAACCTGGTTTAGGTGGCCACTAGCTGATTCAGAATTAATCTGGTGATAGCACCTAAGTTGTGTTGGTACGATTTCTTTGTGCAGAACACCACTGATGTATCATCTGGGTGTGACTTTAGAGTAGTTTGAAAGTAGGTGTAAAAGCTCTTTGTCTCAAAAAGTCAGAGTTCAAATTACATGCTTGGCAATGTTACTCTGGAGAAGCTGTATAATCTCCAGTCTTACCAAATAGATTTCCTAAGAACTGATCTGATCTAAGGCCTCTCACAGCGGCTAAACTTATTATTCTGTGATATCTTACATGTTTGTGTAGCTGTGCTGGCTCATGTTATGGATATGGAAGGGATGATAATTGGCAGGAGAGCAGATAAGAAAAATCTTTTCCATCTGAGGATGTCATTCCATGTTTTCTTCAACAACAAAGTCAGCTTGGGAAATCTCTCTTCATCCTCAGCTCTTCATTCAGTCATTCTTTCCCACCCTCCTTTGCAGCCACCACCCTTCTAGTGGTGGTTGGAACATGCTGCAAACCAGGTTGCAGACAGGAGTGCATAGCATTACCAAAGACACCCAGGGCTGTGGCATAGCAAAGAAATAGGCAGCTCTTGGGATGGAGGAACTGGAGCTTCTAAACCATCTTTGCCAAGTAGAAAATATATTATGAACTGCATCCTTCAACATTGCTAATATAGCTATTCTCACGTGTACATGACTGCATGAGCCATGAAAACAGTTGCCTGAGAAGTGCACAGTATACAAGAGAGGTATTTTGATGTACAACAGAAGCAAAGCAAGATGCACACAACCTTGGAGAATGTGGTAAGGCAGAATAGTAATCTGCTTATTTGGCATAGCTATGGCTTGGGATTTATTTAGGGGGAAAAAAGGAGGATTTGTGAATAACTTAATTAATTAGAAAGCCATTTTTGGTGTCTTGCCTATACATAGGCAATTGGATTGAAAGGACTCACAGAACTGGCATGATAGGAGGAGTAAGAGAGCTGTTGTGGTCAATCAGGCAGCATTAATGAGTACACATGTGACTTGCTGTGAAACAGGTGCTATACTGAAAACCATCATGATTCTAAAATATTTACACAGTAAGATGCAAGACCCAATGCAGATGTGGTGGGTTACAGACTGCCTCAGAGATGACAAGTTCAAATAGAACTGTGCACTGATGGCTATCCAGTAACAAAATATTTACCCTAAAGAATTCACTTTAAAATCACTCTGAATTCACTCCTCTTCAGAGTTCATACGCAAACCTCTGAGGTGTGTGTTGCTTGCCTCTCAGCTGTTAGAGGTAAATTGGGCAATAGGCTCTTCAGTTTACAGTTTGGCAGGAAATATTTTCTCAGGGTACCTGAGCTATTTTTAGGTAATGCAGCTGGCACCTTTCTAAAGGTCTGATAATGGCTTAGGATGCTGATCTCAAGCCTGTGTATTCATTCCTTCTTCAAGGCAAGCAAAACTGTCAGGGATCAACAAGGAGATTTATGAGCCTCGCTGGAAGCAGCGGGTTTTCCTGGCATTGTATTCAGCAGGAACAGTGGGTGTAGAAAGGAACATGCTCTCTGCTTACATGAGCCCTGTGGGGAAAACTTTTGCAGATAGTGACTATGGGAACCAATTCTTTAGTACTTCCTTGGCAATAAAATATTAAATATCCCCTCTGGAATGTGCCTGCAGACTGTTCCTGGGCATTTAGAAGTGTGGAAAATGATAACAGGAAATAAAAGAAGCCACCTCATTTTGGCAAGAACAGCATGAATTCACCTTTGTGAAGATGAAAGGGCTTCTCCACATGCTCTGTTGGAAGCTTTGAACCAAGACTGTTTGTCAACAGCTGGAAAAAGGGCTCACTCCCCAATGTCACCAAGCAGCCTTTCTTCACTGCAAGCAATTGTCCCAAAGGAAGAGCAAATTTTCTGTTGAGCTTGTGGTGGCAAAGCCTCTCCTTTCTAATTTCAGGCATTTTGTTTGTAAACAGAACGCCTGGTAAGACTTTGCTGGATTGCTAATGACCCTCTTTTGGTGACTGTAATCCTGGGCAGGAGATCAGAATATCTTTGATACTGTGCAGTAACAGAATGAAAAGACAGTTGCTGTCCCCAAAACACTTGTGCACTCTGGAAGTTAGAGAGAGAGCAGAGGCGAGTAAATGAGCAAATGAGCACAGTATCTTGTGGAAGCACATTCAGCATGACAGTGCACTCAGGCTCAGACTTTTGTTTGCATTCTGACAAGGAAGACTTGTCTAAAAACATTGAAGAAAGAGCTCTGTGGCTGTGCTTGGTGCACCTTCCAAGGATAAGGGCACCAGAGTCTAGCTGGGAGGTGCCAGCTGTAAGGGTGCAGTCAGGTTATAAGCACGCTATGCAAAACTAACATCACAGGAAAGGGAGGCTGCTGCTCATTCTGTTCTTCAGGATGCAGTCCCACTTCCCATGGAAACAGCTGGCAAAACTCCTGTTGCACTGAATGGGGCCTATCAGAAAAAGCAGAGGCCTGGGATACCATCCTTGATGCCATTTGTTGCATCTGCCGGGCATCTGGTAGGCAGCATGTCACACTGGCTTGCTGCAAGGCATCAGCTGCCAGGCTTGTGGTGCACACCTTGCTCTCTGAATCCCTGTGTTCCTGGGTGGTCAGGCCTATTGCAATATGCATATCAGCTAGTGCCTGGGTGGCTCCACACCAGCTGTGGTGCATGCAGACTGCTCCATGGCAAATATCAGTGTGCAGCTGAGGCTGGGGTTGTCAGACAGTGTGAGGGATGTTGTAGTGGGAAGATGCTGTAGGGAGCAGAGGAGAGAGAGGGATAGCTGTGAGTATCACTGCAGGAGACTGGGGACATGGGGAAGAATTGGGGGGGTTGTTGTGGTCTAGCTAAGGAAATTGGGGGAGCCTGGAATACTTAAGAGGCAATATAGTGAGGTAGATTAACTGCAGCCTGAGTGTGACCTGTATTTGAGATCTGTGGTGTTGTGTAGGAAAACTCAATAAAGCAAGGACATTGCAAGAAAGTGGGAAGGGACATAGGCAAAATGTGTATAAACAGGTGGGGAGGTGGTGATGAAGGATATGAGAATACTGTGGTGTATATGTGGGGGAAGGAGGGAAAAGCACATTTTATGGAAAGAATCACATGTTGGTGACTGCTTTGTGGACTAATGTTTATCCTGAATTGTGAAATTTTTCAAGCATTGTCTACATAGACTATATCAAGGTTTGCACTGGATGCTGCCTTTAAAATAAATTAGGGTTGCTTTCCTTATTCTGAAATAGCAATATGCAGACTAATAGCTATGGCACTAGCCACAGGCTTTCAGAGATTGGATGAAGCATGCCAGACAGAATTAATCCAATTATAATTTAATTTTTAAAGATTTGTATTAATTTACCATATGGTGTAAATTACAGTGAGTTTACTGCTCTATCATTTTCATTTGTCTTTTACCAGAAATGCTGAATTACCACGATGGCAGCTGGGAATACCAGGACACTTGAAAGGAGACAGCCTATTCTTAAGAGATTTTCAGTTCCAGATTTCTGGGCATACCTCTCTGAAAAGATCAATACTACATGACTATTTTTAAATATTTTGTAACTTTAATTACATTAGCACTTTTTGAGGAAGAGTGGCTTGAGAGACTGAGTTGCTTCTTCAGCTGAGGAGTGGAACAGTGGCTAGAAGATAGGGATAGTTTCCTGAGACATCTGCCATGCCTCTCAATGTGATGTCTAACTGACACATACTGCAACAGCACTGCAAGAAATCAGAATGCATCACCAGTGGCTTTGCAACTGGTTATGCCTTTGTTTACTGCTGACTTTGATCAGATATTTTCTCCAGATTGACTTAGGAGTCATTAGCAATTAAAACTAAGGAATTTTATTTATTTTTTTTTATAAATCAGTGCTGATTAAGACTGAAAGTCCTGCAAAGAAGGATGAGAATAGGGTCTGGCTTGAGCATGTGTTTGATTCTGAACAGACCACAAACAAGAATTGCTTTCTCAGAACCTTTGTGAGTGACACTAAACTACTGTTTACTCTCTTTGAGCTTTTTTTTCTTGCCTCAGCCTCAAATTCCTACTTTTGTGTATGTCCTGGCAGGATGAACCTACTGAGGGCTGCCAGCAGCCATAAAACATATGGTTCCCTTGGATTGTTTTTATCAATTAGGGTAAATCAATCAAAGAAGATGAAGCCTTACTGCCAGAAGCCCTTTTCCTCAGCAAAGAAACCCATCTGATTCCAAGCCCCAGGCATGACTAAAATTCTTTGCTAACTTTGACTTTGACACAGTTAAAACACCAAAAAACTTGTCTCAGTCATTTTCATTCTACTCCAGGTAATCATATAGTTTTAATTCCCCTCCTTACATCTTCATGCTGTAATATGAGCTGTGGGCTTCAAACACATACCATGAAGTATGCAGATGAGAAAAAAGTGCTGTGATTGACTTTTTGCAGACATGTAACTTGCAAGGGGATGTTTATGTAAGATAGAGTAGAGACCCATTTTCCCAGCTAAGAATTGCACTTTGAAAACAAAGGTATTAAACTCCAGCTGGTCATCTGTCATAGCAAGAATTTTACTCTTTTTACCACCTAGACTCATTGCTAAACCTATGTAATCCTGAAATGTAACTTTTAAGTGTGATCTATGATTATGATTAGATTTGTAGTATCAAGTTGCTCTTGTAAACCTCCTTGTTTTCCTAAAAATATCCTGGGAGCAGGACCACTGGGACGATATTGCCCAGTTTATTCTAAAAGCTTTGGGTTTTTTTGGTTTTTTTTTTCTTTTAAAACACAAGAAAACCCCACCCCAAAACAACCCCTAAAATGAAAAGAAACCCCAACCCAATAACTATCGCATAGTAAAATTGCATGTAATGTTTAATTATCTAATCGGATTAGATTAAAAAATCCCAAATAAAAAAAAAACAAACAAAAACATGGGAAAAGTAGTTGAGAACAAAACAGCCTGTAGGAGCTAGAAAAAGAAGGCATAGATTCAAACTCTTAACCGTGAACACAAAAACATGTTCAGAGCATCTGTCAGCTTCCTCAGGGTTAAAAGGCAAAGGCTCTAAGTTGTAACATCCCTGAGAGATCAGGCAAATATTTTTCCCCTCCCCTCATTCACAGGGGGCATTGTGACAAAATGAGAATACTGCAGGTATTTTGGAAAATAAATTTATCAGTGCCTCAGACTGTAGCTTGCAGCTGCCAAAGGTCTGGATTGTATTCAGGAGATTCTAGAAAGTAATGCAAAACAAACATGAAAAAGTAAAACAAAGGCTTTTCTGACATAAACCCTTGTAGCAGTGTTTTCATTTCAGGGCTGCCATTTCACTGTACCCTGGGCTAGCTGTTTGCAACTGAGTGTGCACGCATATGTTTAACAACTCACAAAGGCTTTTGCTGATAGGAAAGTGTCAGTACCTGATCCTGGTTTGGATATACGAGATTATTGCTTGAAGCATAGCAAAAGTAAATATTTCTGTTCCTTCAGCCTGTATCCGTACATAGATCATCCCCTTCCCAGCAAGCCTGCTGGACACTGCTTCCTCTCCCACAACCAATATTCCCTTTCTGAATTCCCACGCTTATGAGGCAGTTTGAAGTATGTCACAATGATATAATTTTTCTGCTCATCCACAGGCTTAGTGGGATTTTCTACACGGGAGTGCACTGTGGAGGCATTGCACAGCGTGGGACATCTACCAAGACAATTGAGAAATTCAGGTGTATCTTGCTTCTATAAGGGGAGAGAGAGGAAGGGCAGCCTTTGCCTGTGGAGGAAGGGCTGCTCTTGGGGATGGAGCCCTCTCCATGTGGGCTGGGGATGGTAGACAGGCTCTCAGCAGGAAGGTTGAGCTGGTCTTCAAGAGCACTCTTGCAGGGATGTAGGATGTACCTTGACAGCAATCATGCCACAGTAAATCTGCATCACTGTATACCAGGAAGAACTAGGAGTTCAGTCAGGGTTCAAGAGCTGCCCTCAGTGAGGGGGGGGCTGGCTCTCCTGGTGTTTTCAGCAGGACTTTTGAAGTGTTTGACTCTGAAATGCTGTAAGCACAGGAAGAGGATGAAAGGAAAACTCACCTTGGGAGAGCTGGTCAGTGGGAAGAGTTGGCTGAGCAGAAATAAATAATTTTTTTTAAAGTGCCTGTGAGAATACCAAATGAAAAAGTGGGAGGATGAGGCGGAGGTTTCCTCTTCACTGAGACTGCTGAAATGTCCATAGGAAGTCAGAATAGCTGGACTGGATTCTGGTGTCCTGCACCATTTCATGTTTATCTTATGAGTAACCTTTCGATCAACAGCAGACTCGTGTGCCCTCCACAAATATGCAGCCTAAGCACTTAAGTTGCTGTTCTGTCTGGTTCTTTTGTCATTGCACTGAAGAAACAGCCAGAGGGCTCGAAAAGATCACTTTCAGTGTCTTCACTCAAATAACGTTATTGGTTTTTTTTTCTGAGAGAAACGGATGTGACCAAAATTCAGTGGTTACATTAAAAGTAAGTGCTTTGTTTGTGTAAGACAAAAAGCAAAAAAATGTTTTGAAAATCTATCAGTGCAGATTAAAATGATGAGCTGCTTTCATTATTTTGAGATATTTAAACACTTTCTTTCTTCTTAGCAGGATGATTCCAAAATGAAGAAGAATATGCTCCTCCCCAGCTCTATGATTTCTCTGTCAGGGCCAAAGGTTCAAACGTATTATATGTAGAAACAGCTTTCATCTCATACACAGGCCTTATTTTGCTTCAGAAAGAGTTTTGGAGTTATTTAAATTTTTACTTCTGCCTGAGTAGGCAGTCTCCAATGTCTGACTCGGAAACTACCAGTCTGTAGTGTCATCAGATCGGGCCAGAATTGCCCCTCAGACACTAATAGGTACTTGGGTTTTACCCTAAATCGTAAACTGAGACACCATGAGCTTGCCTAAAAGTTTATGGGATCTAGTGCACTTTTACTGGGATGAGGAGGAAATTCAGTGGTGGTAAACAAATATAAGAACCTATTGTGACTGCGGCTTAGAATCACCAGGAGACCAATTAACACCTTTTTGTTAGGATTAACTATTATGGTGTTTTCAGCAAGAGCCTTAAATTGGTACTTTCTTGTAGTTCAAAGTGTGACTGCACTGCAGTTACAAGGGAAGTGGAGATCAAAGCTCCCAGAACAAATAATTACACGAAGGTAAATTCCATCTGATGTAGGAAACAGCAGAAGCCTCCCAAAGAGCAGCAAACAGGCTGGCCGGGTGCAGCCCATCGGGGTGTGAGACACAAAAGGAGATTTTCAAAGGGAGAAACGCCTCTCGGGCTGGGATGGATGGGAATGGGGACGGGGATAGGGGCGAACCGGCCCCTCTGAAACCACACTGCTGTGTGGGGATGCTCTCCGCTCTGTCAGCAGCTCCATTACGAAGAACAGTTTTATTTTCTGAGGTTCATCACTCAGCTGAACTGGTTGTAATACATAGCACAGAAATCCTGTGTGAGGTCCGTGTGCTCGGCTGGGAATTTAAAAGGTAATTAAGGAGGAAAAGCCCATTGTGCTATATTTGGTGACTGGTTTATTTTCTTGATGTTCGTCCTCTGTCCGGGAGAAGAGGTTGCGGGGTGGGAATGATGGAATTCCCCTTGTTCCCTCCATGTTCCTCTTGAGGTCTTTCAGTGGTAGCTTGCCAATGAAAAACTGCATTTAAATAAATAACTCTGGAATTCATTGAAGTCTCATCTTTGTTGCAGTATGCACTTAGATGATATTGTCTCCAATTTAGACTTTGAGCCTAAAGTAGAGGGAACTTTATTTTACTTACCTAAAATACCAAAAAAAGGCTCCAGACCACGAGTGACTAAATGGTTAGATTGTTTTAGTGGAATTCTGAAGGAATTGTTGATTCCTTAAATTTTGCTGAAAATCACCAATGGAATGGGTAAATAACAGCTAAAGAAGTGAGTTTACACTATTTCAAAGAATAATATGTTATGTAAGGAGGAAGAAAACACAAACAAAAAATATGGGAAATTCCAAAACATCTTAAATTTTCCATTTTGTGACTTTCAAAGTTTAATATTTCTTTGTTATGTGTTTTTTTTTTTTTTATTCCAGGTGGATACAATATAGGGTGAAGGTGAAGGAAAACATGTAGCACGAGGAATGAAAAAAGTGTCCTGTTTTGGTTGGCATATGAATGAAAATTATACAGCACAAATATACCTGTCTTGAAAATGAAATAAATTACTAAGATCCCTACAAATGACACTGCAATTATTCTCCTTCTAATTAGAAGCTGGGAACTTTTAATTCCATAAGCAGTCTCCTCGTTATTCTCCTAGGTTATAAAATAAGTATTCCTTCAAAGACTGGGCATCATGGAATAATAAGCTAACACTTCAGCATGAGGTTGACTCACCTGTTTTCTCTCAGCTTGCACTCAGCTGACCACCTGCATTTCTGTCAGCCTCCTGAGTCAGATAAAATATAAGTCATGCAATTAAATATTTATTGTGACCTCAGGGTGTGCTGTACGAGATCTGCACTCGGTTAGGGGATGGTGTATGCTTGCTGAACTGGTCCAAAAAGCTGCACCAACAGCCTAAGCACAGCTTGATTCAAATTCTTTTCAGTTTAACTTGAACTGACAAGAATTAGTATCAATGAAACTATGTACAGTGTGTTTTTAATTATATGAAGTTTGAAGCCATTTAATTAACCTAGTTTAAATCAAATACTAATTATGATATTGAAACTATTTTTTCCCCAGATGTGTTGCTTAAAAGGAAAGGATTTAGGCCAAGATATTTTCCCTCCCCTCTCATGGGTATTGCAGAAATTAGCTCCTACCTTCTTGATCTAGAAAAAATACCAGAGTCCTCTGATTTTACACATCTCACTTCCGTATGGGAAAAAGAAAAACTGTTTCTACAAAACTGAAACTCTTTCTAGATAAGTCCCCATCCCCTTCAGTTTGTCTTTTTGCCTACTGAGAAAATCTGCTACAATATTAATTGTCAAGACAATATTCATCAAAGTAATTTAACTTTTTGGAGGAAATGAACATTTATCAGGCTGCTCACCCCTTTTCTGCCTCCCTGAGCTACTGGCACACTGCTGGAGCACTTGTGGGGCAAAGCTGGTACCTCTAGCCAGCTAGGGACAGGCTTCCTGAGCCCACAGGAATGCACAGAGCTGCTGCCAAACTGCAGAGCTGTGCTCCAGCATGAAGGATGGCATGTTCCCAAGTGTCTCCTGCTAGGGAAGAACTGGGCATTTTGTTACTTGTAGTACACCAGGGTGTCTAGAGGGGTTAGTTTGCCTCATGCCAGCCCTGGCAGACGCTTTGGCCTGTCCAGGGCATTTTCCCTTGGGTGACACAGCAGCATGGTCCTTCAACCCAGTCTGCATACCTGCCTTCCACACAAAACAGCTTGTGATGCTCATGAGGTGAAGAAAAAGAGAATTTTGACATGCCTATAAAAAAGATCTTGATTTATTTTTTTTCCCCCTCTGTGTGGACAAACCAAACAAATGAGACTACTCACTACCCAGGGGACACCCCTCAATGTGTGTGCTGTGAGGTATTCATCCTGGGAATTGGTAGGTCACCAGCTTAGTGGGTTCATGCTCTCTGTCGCTGAGGGCCAGGGCAGGCATTGTGATCATGTGCCATCCTTCCTTGAATCCTGGGAGTTGACAACAGGAAGGTAGGTAGGTGTGCCTTTCCCTCTTCCCTGCATGAAACACCCTTTTTCAACACAGCAAATCTAATGTTTACGTCAGGTTGTTGTTTTGACATCGACTGACAAAAGCCAGGAAATGCACACTCTGCACTCACCCTGGGCACCTTGCTAACTCCCACTTATTTGTTTTCACAACAGCCCTAGCTAAGGGCTGGATTTAGCTTACGAATTTCCTGGCTTGTGTCAGTTTGCCTTACAGCCATAACCTGGTTTCAACATATTTCTTTCTGTATTTAATATTAGTGCTGGAAGTGCTATTTACAATAGCCATCTTCTAATGAGTGGGAAAGAGTACAAAGCCTTTCTGAAGGGAGAACATAAAGTGTTTGAAATTAGTAACAGGCATGGGGGCTGTTGGCAGAGGATCACTTACAATAAATGATCTTTTTGTTTTTACTAAACAAGAGGTCAATTCCGTAAAAAAAGAACGCTTCCTACATTTTTAGTTACTCTTATCACAGGAAGGGCTATTCTTTTATTTACTGCCTTGCAGTAATTAAGAAAGGGAATTATTTGTACCAAAGAATGATCAAAGAATGATCAAAGAATGCTTATTAAACATGTCACACAAGAGCATGTAAAAGGAATGTTTGTTTATGTTGGGACATATGAAGGAGGAACTCTTGCTTAGCTCACTAATGAATTTGACTGTAAGGGCTCTGAATGCTTTTTTTTTTTTTTTTGTACTTTTCTACTCTGAGATCTGAGTATAAAAATTTTCTGTCCTCTTGGAAGTCAACAGGAGGTTCATTCTTACATGAATTGGGCAAAATTCATGCTTCCCTTGAAACTAATAGCATTGATCACTGGAGATGTCTCAGCAATGCATTTTCACAGAAATCAAGCTGCACTTAGAACAGCATATTATAAGCAGTAATTGAGACAGACATACCTCACTGCTTCTTCTGTAAGTGTTCTCTTCCATTACAAATATGGTTGTCCAGAAATTGAAAAAAAATCAAAGGGAGCAGGCAGAAGAAAAACATTATTAGAAAAATGCTGAAAAAAGACTTCTCAGGATGACTCTAAATTATGATGCCTCAGAGAAAGTCTTCCTCAGATGCAGTGACTTCCCTCTGTGCTTCTGAGAAAGGTCTTGGCATGTTGTATCAGCTGGGTACATTCAATTCCTAATGATCTTTTCACTCATATGTAATGTGCCTATCGGGTGCAGGAGAGCACATTGGTCAGAATTGCTCTCTCTAGAATTCCTCCACCTCGTGAGTGAGCTATTTATTTATTTTTTCTCTTCTTCTTTTTCTGTATTTTTTCCTGTGGAAGAAGATTCTCCTGGCCTTTGCAGAGACAGCTTTAATAGATCTGATTTGCACAGAAGTGATTTTTCCTCCCAGTCAATCAAGAGGAATTGCCTAGAAAGCTTAGAGAAAAAGCTCCCTGCAGCTGGCTTAGTTTCTGATGTTAAATGACTTGCCTTAGTGCAGCCATCCTTCACTCTTCTCTGGGCTTGTAAGGCACAGAACAAACTCAAGTCATATTTCCATCTGTCACAGACCTTACCTTATTTTACAGTAGAGTGACTATTAATGCAGAACATTAAATGACGAACAGAGTCCACAAGGCATGTAATCCATGCTCTGCCTTTGCCATTATTGGTACTTGATTGTTTCAACACAGCTATAATTTGCTGTTATTTAGGCCAGCCTCAGGGTTGTGGAGGGGTAGCACATGGAATGGCCCAAGCCAGGGAACATTAAGCCTGGGAGCTAGCTGAGCTGCTTTACTGGAGAAGGAAGGTTTTATTCTCCCAGACAGATATGATCTATTGTGGAAGGCTGGCAGGACAGGAAACTGACATAGGGCTTGACACTGCCTGCAGAGATTGTTCTCAGACCCTAGAAATACAGAAATTGTCATTTACTTGTTAGCCTCCTGCTGGCAGAAGCCCTATTTCCCTTTGTTTTGAGCTAAAGGCTCCCTTTCCCTCTCTCAGCTCTTAAAGGTTTCTCCGTAAGACCAAAATAAGGGGTTTCTCAGTAGAAGAAAAGAGGTTTTGCACAATGGGTAGAGCTACAAAGGAGTGAATGACAGGCTTCGTCTGCCTGACAAACAGCTGGAGTGAGGAGTGTTTGAGGGTGCAAATAGAAATAATTGTGCTGGGTGTTTGTAGAGCCACTTATTCATTAGATCTCTTTTCACTAAGTTAATGAACTTATGCAGCCTGATCCTGTTTCTAATTCATTTGGTGTCAGTCACAGTTCTGCAGAGTTTGGGACAGATCGCTGGATCTCTAAACTTATCCCACACAGGCCACTGAATTTTGCTTGCAGACTGGTGCATGGCTGGGGTGAATACCTTTCAGAGTTCACTTCAGAAGGACGTTCAAATTTGATACAAAAACAGGAGAGAAGAGGCTACCTTTCACTAGGTAGCGTATTCCAGAGTTCAGCAAATCACATTGTTAGACTATTTTGAATATACCTGTCTTCACCTCCTCCCAACTGCTACATTCTGTGTTCTTCCCAACTAGATAAAAAAGGGGTTTAGAAGCCAGCACTACTCACTCTGTTGGAGTTGTTCACAATTGTACCTTTTTCTTACTACTTTGTTGCATGCTCTTCAATTTCCCAACATCCCTTAAAAGCAGAGAGTACAACATGTACACAGCAGCCCTTCATGCTCAAGGAAATTTAATTTATTTTTTTAAAGAATCCCCTGTTTATAGACTTCTTTTCTCCAGTTTCACAGAGAAATAAACAGGGTTTTGACATTCAGAAGTTTTCATACTGTTGAAACAATCTGGATATTTACACACCTCTGCAATAAAGACTTGTGTGATTATAAACTGCTGCTATTTTAAGAAGGCAAAATTTCTTATTAGTCTAATTTCCCTTACTGTAGAGCTAGGGGTTTCTGCTTGATACCAGAAGAGAAAGCTGTTAGAGCATCTTAGGCTTTGTGCATGCTGGGAAGTCTTAGTGATTACACTGTGATTGTTAAAATTCTGTAGTCATATGGGTTTAAGAAGTAGTTCTCCCTGTTCCAATAGTTATTGATAGTACATTTATAAAATAATAGAAACTAAAACTAGAAAAAATCCATTTGCAAGAGAATAGAGTTACATGAGTCTGTCTTAAAAATCAGACAAAAAATTTCCAGCATAAACAAGCCAACTGAGTTATTTTACAAAAGCTGCTGGAAAACAATTGTCAAAGCTCAGTTCTTTGTTCTAAATCCTTAATATTTCAGATATGCAGAAATACAGCAAAATATTCTCTTTGGAATTAGAGGAAACATAAAAGTCTCCCTGAAATAACACAATAATAATAATATCAATCTGCTTTTGACAGAAACTGGCTCAGCACACTATGTATAAACTTTTCTTAGTACTAGAAATAGCCAAGCTTGGATATTTCTTGGATTCCTGTACTTCGTAATATCAATCGATCCATTAACTGAACAGAGAAGGTTTCGATTCCCATAGTTCCTAAGGGGAGTGATTATTAAAGGCAGATGATAGAAGGGTCATAACATCTATGTTTTGTGTGTACAAAACCTTTGCTGGATTGGAAAGGGTCACCAAAAGCTGCTTCATGAGATGTGAAATGCAAGCCAGCTGAGGGCAAACAGAGATGGGGGATAGGTCATCCTCTCACTGCTGGTGAGGGAAGTGGAGGTAGGCTGTGGTTTGCTGTGATCTGTCTGTAGCAACGTAGTTCTGAAGCACATGAATCATGTTTGCAGGTGTGTGATAAGAGTTTCTAGCTGTAAAATGCTCTAAAAGGTAGGGGGATTGGAAGTAACTGGGCTGAAACTGAGCATTACTGGTGAAAGCTACAGGAGAAGGACTTCCTCCTCTTCATAACTCTTGTGCTTATGTACTTCTTGTCTTCAATTTGATTTTGTCCCTGTGAGTTAGTTTAATTCACCTGCTCTATGGAACATTAGCTTAGTCATCCCTCACCTGCCTCAGAAAAAGAAAACAGTTTTCCACTGGGTTAGCAATGTGAATCAGCTCATGAAGGATTTTAATGTGTGGTGAGGGAGTGGGAACAGGCAAACAAAAGCAGAAACAAGAGAAGGAAGGAGGAGAAAGAAAGTGGGGTGACAGAGGATGCTGACACTTAACTGGATAGCTACTTGATAATCCTGGTATGTGCTTCTGAGAAGTGCATGTGTTGATGAAAAAGACAAGGTCCAACTCTGAATTTATTTATTTCAGAAGTTGGCAATTGAAAGTTCTCAACCAGAGACCTGCATCTGCTGACATGGTTGTTATTGGCTGTGTAGAAGAAAAACTGAGTTAAGGTGCCTAAAGCCATGGAAACAAAATGGGACTTTGTAGAGGCTGAACTTTTACATAAAGTAAACTGAGTAACTTTAAAATATTTCAAAATACAATTATAGGATCATTCCTAACATCTAAGTATACTGAAATGTGTGGTGTTGAATATTCAGCATCCAAATTATGTGCATTTTGTGGATGATCTGTGTATATGTATATTACACTTTTGAGAAGCTCCCATCTGGTCCTGTGAGCTTAAAGTCCATGGGAGCTTAAAGAGTATTAGCTGTACTCTCAGAGTGTATTCTCTGGTTTAGTTTCATCCAAAAGGATTTTAATTTTATTCTTGGAGGCCACCTGCAGTGCAAATCAAAATATTGTTAATAGGGACTAATTGTGAAATTGGTTTCAGAAAAGTGTCTCTCATCCAAAGTAAAATGCTAATGTACACACCCTCTTCTTTTCTTTATGGTGATGAGACTTTGATGTACCTATGAGCATCAAAATACATGGTTAGAATAAAGCTGCTTTCTTTTCCTGATGAAATACAATGCCTTGTTTTGAAAACTGACAGGACTTCTGGGTCTATTTTGCAAAGTATGTTGATCATGGCAGTAGAAGACTGTTATGTGCTCCTATAAACTTCAGGCAATATTTGGGATTTATTGAGGTTCATGCTAACTAACCACATGTAAGAAGATCTCTGGGTTTGGCTCTCAACAGATAAACTAGAATGAGCAGAGGCAAAATTGAGTTAAATCATCACTTTAAACACAATGAAACGAAAAACAACTCTGAAAGTGCTTCCCTAAATTAGCTAGGAAGCCTGCAGCAGAGCTGACAAATTCTCTTAGGAATCTGAACCAATTTTCCTGTTAGTGTGCCATTCTATATATTTCTATAATTACACAATCCCTAATAGAACACACAAAGACACGTTGCCAAGACTTGTATAAGAATATGAGATGGCTAACAAGTCAGAAGTCAAAAGGATCCTCATTTTGAAGGAATTCCACTCAGAGAACCTTGTTTATAGTGTTTTTTAGTAACTTTACAATTATTTAAAATAACTACAAATAACTAGTCCCTTTCCTTTTAAAGTCCCTACAGATGAAAAAAAGGGCATCATGCAACAATTTGAAGTTGCTAAAACCAGGGTGTAGACTGCCCATTCTTGATTATATCTTATTATATATATATATATATATATATATATATATATATATATATATATATATATATATATATATATATATATATATATATTGTTTTTTGTCTAGGAAAATAACATAACAATACAAAGAGAAAATCAGCTTCTTGTCTTAACATAAATGGTTAGCTTTCCAGTGTTTTGTTTTCCTGCAGTATGACAAGCTACTGTCTTCAGGGTGTCTTTAAATTCACCATCACTGGCATTAGTGCAACTAACTGAGCTTACATTTTTATTTTCTGTTCTAATTTTAAGTGCTACCTGTTTCCTTTCCTCACAGCTGACATTAATCACTTTAGGAAACACTTTGCCTCGTAGCCGGAGGCTCCCAGTCTTGCAAATGTTCAGGCTGTAGTGATCTGATAAACTCAGAGCTGAAAGTACTTTGCAAAAAGAGATTTAATTTATCTTTATATTTATCTGAATATTGAGTAACAAACTGTCAAGATTGCTCTTCCTTTTTAATACATCATTTCTATACAACTTAGACATCAGACAGAACAAATATCCAGACCAGGAAAGTGAAAAGATGCACTTGAATGAAACACACTACTGAACTCGTAATATTTTTTGCCTGAAAAAGGCAATGGAAATTTTATAGAATTAGGTTGTCATGTCTGGCTCACACCATACAGTTTGTACATCAAATTGTCCAAACAACACATTAATATGTCACTTCTTTAGTTTGAAGTTCTATGTACCAGCATAATGCTAGAATGAAACTCAGTTGTTAGTTGTGATATCAAAGCAGAGACAAAGTTTGGTTATTAAAAAAAAAAAAAAGACAAAGACAGCATGACTTGAATTCCAGCATGGCTTTAACTCAGATAAAACTATAAAGGCCCATGGAAAAATTAAACAGAAAACAAGATTACAAAAGGATTAAAAAGCCAAACACACATACGAAAATATATTAATTTTAATGAGTTGTGTTTCCAAAGCTTGAAGCTGTTTAAAAGGCTCAGACTTTGAGGTAGTGGTGACTTTTCTGAGGAATTCCAAAACAAGCGCATGAAGCTTTGGTTCTTTTAATTTAAAGATATCCCCTTTTAATTTAAAGACATTTTTGTTTGTTTTTATTTCAGTTTTACATTAAATATACTCATTGGCTGATATATGACTAATTTCTGGAGCCCTGTACCTGACCAACAGAACCTATATTGGGTATGAGTGGAAGAGATGTTAAGTGACTCAACCTAGAGGTAAGGGGAGCTCAGAGCTGTAATCCTGCCTTAGTTAGAGGTGTTCATATGAAGCATAGTTTAATTAATTAACCAGACTATTTTAAATGAGATTAATTGCATGGGTCTAACTTGTAAAACTTGCAGAATGTGAGAAATAACAAAATGGGTTACAGGAAATGCATCAGTGGGGAATATAATAGGATATTTATAAACCTTTCTCTGGGTTGCACCGCAATGCACATCTGAGAAATATTGACACGGCACTGACTGTTCAGTGCCTTTTATGCCTTAGTTTATCAATAAATGGGCTGGCTTGTTCATACTTTTATTTTCTACCTGGAGCCTGAAATACTGTACTTGTGTGTCAGTGGGAATATCAGGAAACATATTAATTGTGAAACTGGCAGGATTGAAGGTGGAAATAATGGAAAAGCAAATAAGAGGCACAAAATGAGAGCTGTATGTACTCTGAAAACAAAGTCTCAACTTGAGGACTGTGGAAGGGACTAATTTGTGGATTTTGTACACCATTAACAGAAATTATTCTACAAATACATTCTATGTTATTCTGGATTTTATTACTGGAAATTTCTATCAAAAGGCATTTAGGTAACCAGGCCATGTCATAAAGGCAAGTGTAAATCATGGTGTGCTAGTAAGTGTCTTTGGGGTGTTTAACAACTCTTGTACCATGCTATCAGGTTTAACTTGTTTTCTTTTACACAATTCCTGTGTACAAGATCTATCCTTGACTTGTATTATGGCAACATGCCGGTTGTTGTTCAATTAGTATCACTTCCTGTTTTGACTGTAACTAGTGCATAAATTGTAAATCAAGAGGACCATAAATCAAACAGCATCATAAACCTGACCATAACATTCTCACTTAGTCTTTCTGCTGTAGGCTTAGTGCTGGTTGCCACTGACAATTGAAACCTACAATTAAGTCATCTAATGATACCAAAAACTGCAGAACCTGTGAAGGCTGTAGTGATGATAGTTAGGCTAGGCATGAGGTAAACTGAACGAATTTGTTCAGATTTTCCAAGCAAAATACCCTACTTGGGAAAATAATTCTTTGTAATGAGTAGTATTGTTATTCTGATTCAAATTTAGTTCTGCAATTGCTATTAACACTGGGGAGCTACACAGATAACATGGAAGTGTGAGAGTCTTCATAGTTATTGGTCTCTGCTTTTAGTTTCTCTTACAGTAAGTTGTGTGAATTGTGTAGATTCCAGTTTATTTGTAAATGACCTTTCTTTCCCATGCATGAGAAAATGCAGTATTTAGACAAGCAGGTCCTTTTCCCTAGATGGTACCTTTCTGTGTTACTGTATTGCAAACAAACTATACCACTGGGCATAGAGTTTACAAATCTTTCTGTTAGCTGAGCCAGCTGAGGGATTTTTTGCCTACTGATGCTGAAAGAGCATCAGTATTGCAGCATCTTAAGAAAAGCTTTTTTCACTTTGTAAAGAAATCTGAGCAACTGGCTCATGATCTTGCAAAGCAGGCAACTAGCTAACAGTGTTTCATTGAGCTTTAATGGAGAAAAGCCAGGTCTGAAAAAAATTTGTGTACTAGTCCAAAATGTTTTAATAAGATATAGACTTTCTGTGAGCTCAATCTTACTAAAACTTCTTTTTAAAAAGAAATCTCAAAGAAAACACTCAATAATCTGGGAAAAATCTTCTGGGTGAAGAAGGCTGCAGCCTTGTTTTAGTCTAAAGTCAAGTAAGTCATAGTTTAGGAAATTACTTACTGAGGACAAACAGCCAAAAAGCTAAAGAACATGGAATATGCAGCTAGTGCCAGTACTTTTTACTGATTTCTTTATGGGAATAAAAATACACGTTCCGCTAGTAAAAACAGTCCATCAGTCTTTTGCAAGCCTACTGCCTTTGCAGTCATTTAGTGCTACCATTTAGAAATCAGACTTGCTCTAAGGCATATGCTCTTCCTGTGAATTAATACAACCTGACCAGCCTTTATTTGATTATCATTAAGCTGAAACTGAGCAATTATTCTTTACCTGTATTTATCTTGACATTTTACTGCTTCTGTTTCAGACCTGAAAGATTATTTTTGTTTAATATTTGTCTCTCATCTTCCCTCAACAGCAGCAGTCAGGCTAGTGCATAATTGCTGCTTTTTATAAATCTTGCTGGATTTTATTTGTTAATTATTTTATTTAGGAATATAAGATTATTACAAAATGGAATTAAAAAAATATTTTTGAAGCATTGTTTTGGAATATGCTTAGGTTTAATGTTCTCATTATCTGATTTGAACCAGAGAAAATGGACTTGCTATAAAGCAAATCTTGCCTACCAAAGAAGCTGCTAGTTTTCAGTGAAAAGAGCACCATCCCCAAACTCTGAACATTAAGACCTACTTAATTGCCCTGAGTTAAGGTGCTTTTCTCAGAATTGCTGTGCTGTGCTTTGTTTTTTTCTGTGTGTATGAATGGTATGAACAGATGGGCTGGACTAGTTCTTAATTCAGGGGCTTAGCTGAACTGAAGTCTGGATGTATTTGCATGTATTTTGAACCATTAGAAACCTTCTCTTCTTGCAAGTCAATGAAACCATGAATAAGTTCTGAATGCTATTGGTTCCTGCAAGTTTAATATCTATAATTTATCAACACAGCTATTTAGTTTAAACCACTTTTTAGTTTAGGAAGAAGTTATTTGTCTCACACAGCCTGGCACTCTTTGAAGCTGCTGGTTGTCATGTTACCTTGCAATGCACAGATGAGGCACAGGCAGCAAGAAGCTCATTCCGTCTCAGGAAGAAAGATGCCAAAAATGTGATGTTCTTGAAATCACTGGTCAGCAGAAAGAAAAACAGTATTTGAAAGAGTGATGGGAGGAATGAGTTTACTGTGAGCATGTTTATGGAGCAGCATACATGCAAATGACAAACTTGTTTAATTTCCTTGATCTGTTTATGTATTTTTCCTAGAGCCCAACGCTACTTGGTTCTAGCCAAAGGCAGTGTGACTGACACCTCCCAGAATTATCCATCTTGGGCAGGATTTCATTTCACCTGTGGCTTTACAAAATTGGAAGATAATAATAATTTCTAAATTACAATGTTATCGAATCTTGCAGCCCACAGTATTAAGGCTTTCAGTTAGGAGTGATGTTTGAAAGCAGTATTGTGAGTGACCAGAACAACTTTCTTGGAGCCTGACTAGCCTTTGCGCATGGATTGGGTCATCTTGGTTTTAATGAGCTTCTGTCTTAGATAACTTGTAATTTTAACATCTACTTTTGTATTATGAAGTATTATTGCTGTTTTATTTATTTATTATAATATATTTATTATAAATGTATTATTACTGTTTTGCATTACAGCATATCCTGAACTGGAAGATACTCACAGAGATCACTGAGTCCTACTCCTGGCCCTGCTCAGAACATCCCCCAGAGTCACACCATGTGCCTGAGAACAATGTCCAAATGCTTCTTCAACTCTGTCACAGCACCAGCTGTGCTCTGCTGTGACATCCTCCCTGGGGAGCTTTTCCCAGTGCCCAGCCACCCTATGGGTGAAGAACCTTTTTCTAATGTCCAACCTAAACCACCCCTGAAACAACTTCAGGCCATTCCATCAGGTGCTGTCCCACCACAGAGAACAGATCAATAGTATATTGGTCTTTTGTAGCAAAAATTTCACCATGGAAAATGTTGAAAGTGTGCATATAACTTCCATTGCCATTCTCATTTTATCTTTATATTTTCTGTAGGGTAGCAAGACACTTTTGTTCCCCCTGTAGCTAAGAGACAAGGACTTGTCCAAGGCCACCTGTTTTGGTTTTAGGTGGTGAATCTGCACCTTCCAAAGCTATTGGCTTTACTGATGCTTTTTACCATTAACAGTAACTCAGCTCTGCTAGAATTGGCCATATTTGTCTTGTGATATAATCAAGAGAATAACTACTCCTTTTAATTCTCTGAACCAGTCCTTTAATCCTTTAAACCTATTCGAACTAGGCTTAATGCACAAGGTGCTAGGAACAGCTCTGGGAGTCAGAAACATGCCTGTGGGAATATGGGGGCCCTCTGTACAACACTGAAAATGAAAATGGTCACTATGAACCCTGGATCAAGATGTTCCCTTCTTATCCTCTTCCATGATGATTTTATTTAAATTCTCAGGGTAGAAACCAGATATTAAGTGCTGTCATTTGTCCTGTGTTTTAGATTAAATCTTGATTTTATAGAATACTCTAAGTTGACAATGACTACATAAATCCGACAGAAAGTCCTTGCTCACAACAGCAAATGAAGAGGTAGCAAAGAATGCAGAAGCATAAGATGATCTTCTTTAATGAGACCATTTGGATTTTCAGCAGTATGTTTCCAGAATGGCGGAGTACAGTTCTAGAGTACTGCTGAATGTATTCAATTAAATGTTTAATTCAATACTGCTGAATGACTTCAGTTAAATGCTGGCAGGCACATATATTCTCTAGCTGCAAATAAATACAGCTCCTTTTTTAAAAACATTGAACTATCAGGCTATGCCATATTTAGAAAACTTTGGTCAGGATTATGACTTTACTTTGAAAACTGAAACTGCAGAATTTGGATCTAGGAAGTGCTTTTCCAAGGCTGCCAGCTTTGTCTTACTGCAGAAAACGCAGAAATTGTACCGAAAGGACTTTGTCCAGATTTCAGGAGACAACAGTATTTTGAATTATGCCAGTCATGCCAAGTAGCAGCAGCAAGCTTCACAGAAATTTGTTTTAATAGATTGATTCTAATATTTAGGATTCCATAAAATGGTAGATTATTTTTACATACTTTCCCTGACATTTTTTGACAGAGGTTACATGCTTACCCAACTAAATATATTGAATATATTGAAAGAGAAAAGCATAAAACTCTCTTGGACAAGGTAGTTAAAGTGGAGGAAAGTGTTATTTCAAAGCTTAGGGAATATCTGAAAATTTGGTGGTGTGAATGTGATACAGAACTTCAAACTCTTCCATATACACAAAGGCTCTCCTTCATAAAGCTCTCTAGAATAAGGCTGCTGGAGTGATGGACTTTTATCTACTTTTAAACCAGGCATAAAATTCTTTCAGATACTGACATGATACCGTCCCCTGTATTCCTGGAGAATAATCCCCGTTTCTCAGCAGTCTACAGGGCATTAGTAGTAGGATACTGATGGCACATAGCGCTTGGCTGCTCTAATGGTTGGATTTTGGATGAGCAAATTCTAATTAAAAAATTAGCTGTAACATCTACTCTGATTGAGGTCACTGGTGCTGCACTCTTCACATCCAATGGGAGTCTTCTCTAGTCAACAAAACTACAGTGACTGAGAGCCTACAATTTTTGAGAAAGATTTTTTAAGAATTCAGGCTCTGGAGATCCTGAGTTCTTTTTCATTTTTGAGGTAATACCCTGTTCACTATCAGCTCAGACATTTGAATTATCCAGTTACAACGTTTGCCTGTGTGCTGTGAAAGCCCTCATTAAATTCTTGTCTGAGGGTGGTGCCTTCTTTAATGAGCTAAGTCTGCTAAGATGTCTAGACCAAGATTATTTCCATAGGATGACATGACTTTGCTCTTTGATCAGTATTTATAATGTCACTTCTTTTCAATATGGCACAGAGTTAAAATGTATTTCTATTGCATCAGTGTACCACAAAGTATTTTGCATTCCTCCCTACTGTCTCTGTTTATATATGTCACACCACAATGAAGCCTTTGAAAAAGACAGCCTGATTTCCTGAAGGATTTGCCTTGTGTGTGCCCTAAACACTACTAACCCTCTCTTTGGAATATCTCATCATCTTACCACGACCTTGATGTTGCTCTCTGAAGTGCCATTCTCCTAACCTGGGGGAGTGAACTTCCCAGTTCCTCTCACACTGGTATACTTGACTGGAGGTGAACATGACTGTTCCCTGAAAGATGGGCATGTGCATCAGTTCGACAGCACTTGTGTGCTTATGGGCCATCCAGATGAAGCTTCTCTGGATTGATAAGGAAAATTTAGCTTTATCTCACCCTTCAAAAGGTAATTTGACATTTAATCTTCTATGAAAATATGAATTTTCATAACGTTTCTTGGAGATTTTTACTTCTGAGTCTTCAACCATATTTGACAGGCAGGTAAAATATAGATGCAGTTGAAGAAGGTGTTATAGGTGAATGAGAGAGACAGATTGACAATTTATAGGTTTGGATAGGTCTCTGTTCCCCAGGAAACAGAGGAGTGAAGAAGCCAAAAGACAGATAGTCATACGTGTTCCTTGGACTACTTGTTACTGCAGGCCATTAAAACTGCATGATGGGAGTGGGATGGGCCAGTGAAGCATGACTTCCTACTGGGTCAAACACTATTCAAACAAGGAGGGGTCCTTTATAGTCATGCCAGAGGATTTGGAAATCAAAGGGTCTTCCTCTCTGAGCCCACAAGTAGTGGATGCTGGCAAAAAGAGAGGTGGTGGAATATTTCAAGTACTTCTTGTCTACTTTCTCTGATTTGTGTCATTTGCATTTTTGGAGAAACTTGGGAACAGTATTTTTTCCCAAGTGAGATTTAAAAACTATGGCTTTAGATATAGTCCTGGGAAGACACTGATTTCTTCTCTGCGGTGACAGGATCTGAGGGAATGGCCTGAAACTGTGTCAGGGCAGGCTTAAGTTGGATGCTAGGAAAAGTTTGTTCACCCAGAGGGTGGTTGGGCACCAGAACAGAGTCCCCAGGGAAGGGGTCACTGCACAAGCCTGGCAGAGTTCAAGAAACATTTGGACAATGCTCTCAGGCATGTAGTGTGACTCTTGGGGTGTCCTGAGCAGGGCCAGGAGCTGGACCCAATGATCCTTGTGGGTTCCTTTCAGTTCAAAATATCCTATTTTTAAAATTTGTTACTTTTTATTTGGTGTCCATCTGTGCCTGCCATTCCACTCTCCCCCTCTCAAGCTGCATTGTCAGGATAAGTAGTGGTTCAGTCTGCTCATTTAGTTTCCTGAAAGAAGGATGCAACTTGAATGCCTGCACTCTAGGAAATCCATGGAAACTAACATGTTTCCTGCCTTTAGATTGTACTAAAATCTTAGCCTAATTCTGTAATAAAATGTTATTCTGCACAAACTCTCTGTCAGGCTGCTGTTGAAGTAACTTTGAAGTGCCTCCTGAGAGAAGCACAAGTCTTACTTTGTTGTGTGTTTAAATGCAAGGAAAATATCAGATGCATTTGCAAAGAGCACGTGTATTCTTTAAGACAATGACCTATCTGGTAAAAGGATGTAACACCTGGTATTAATACATGTCTCAGCACTGCTTAGCACATCAGTGGCATTCTCATTATGGCTAGTGAAATTTCAAACTTGTGACATAAAATCTTTATTATATTTTTATATTAGACTATGTAGTATGCAATTTATTGCATACAGTTTTATGCTTAAGATAGTGGTGTGAATGTAATTAGAACTGCTTGCAATTTCCCATCAAATTAGAAAGTAATTTTGTTCTCTACAAACAGATATAAACAAAATCCTGAATTTATTGTAGCCTGCAAGATTTGAACTCTTTCTCTTTGGAAACACTGAAATTTACCAAGGCTTTCCCTAAAGAAGATACTTATTTTTTTATCTAAAAAGAGATTTAATCTAAAATGCTCAATGTCTCCCTAAAAAACATAATTTGTGCAATCAGTTGGATTTTTAAACATGGTGATTTGTAGCACAGTGTATTAAATTTTATAATTAATCTTTCAATATCTATATCAGTGTTAGATTAATATACTTATTCCCATTGATGTAGCACCTGTCTAGGTCCAACAGTACAAACCTCCCCCCCTCAATGTATCTCTTTTTTTCCTGCCTAAAAAGGACCATCTTGTTAACCTAGAAGACAGAGAGAGTTGATATTAAGATACCATTGTTTGGCCACTTACCTGAATTAGGTGGAGACTCTCCTTGAATTCTAAAGATAACAGGGTAACTTTAGGTGGTAAAACAGCAGTTAGGGTTTTTTTAATTGCCAACTTTGTCTCAACAGAGTTTATGTGAGTTTCAGGGAAGCATAATACCCTCTAGCTATAAGCAATGCCCAGAACAGCACAAAATTGTAACACACAGCTAAAAAAAGTAGTGGTGGCATCTACAGACACACAGCTCCGTGAGAACCGCAGGTTGTTTCAGGCTAAACTGGTGTGACAGTGGAGAGTCAGCTCTGAAAAAATGCCATGCTATCCTTGTGTACCAGCAGCAGCCACGACAGAGCTCAGCTTTACACCACTGCTCTTTACAAAGTGTAGCTGTAGTGGGTTTGCATGGCATGGTTTTGGTTACAGCGGTGGCTTCTCTGACAAGCTGCCAGGAGCTCTCCCCACGTCCAACAGAGCCAGTGCCAGCTGGCTCCAAGGCTGACCCACTGCTGCACAAGGTCAAGCCTCAGTGACTACGGCAACACCTCTGGAATAAAGTATTTAAGAAGTGAGGGAAAGTTGGCCAGAAGCAAACTACAGCCAGAGAAGAGAGGGATGAGAATATGTGAGAGAAACAGCTCTACACAGGCCAAGGTCAGTGCAGAAGGAGATGGAGGAGGTGCTCCTGGTGCCAGAGCAGAGATTCCCCTGCAGCCCCATGGTGAATGCCATGAGGAGCCTTCTGTGCCCCTAGGGTCCATGGAGGATGATAATGGAGCCAATATCCACTTAGAGATCATGGAGAACCCCATGCCAGAGCATATGGATGTGTCAAAATGAGGTTGTGACCCCATGGAAAGCCCACACTGAGCATGGCAGGACCTGTGGCCCCATGGAGAGAGAAGCTCACACTGGGGTGAGTTGGCTAGCCTGACTTGTGACCCACTGGCACCCGTGCTGGAGCAGTGCATTCCTAAAGGACTGCACCCCATGGAAGCAGCCCATGCTGGAGCAGTTTGTGAAGAGCAGCAGCCTCTGGGAAAGGCCTACACTGAGGGAGTTCATGGATGACTGTCTGCTGTGGGATCATGCTGAGTAATCCCGTATTGAAATAGGGAAGGGATGACTCCTCCTCCTGAGGAGCAGCAGAAAGGTGTGATGAACAATCCCTATTTCTCATCCTCCTGCACTGCTGTGGGGAAGGAGGCAGATAAACTGGAATACAGTTAAACCCATGAAGGAGGGAGTGGTGGTGGTGGAAGACTTGGTTTTACTTCTCAGTATCTCAATATTCTGATTGAATTAGTGAGAAAATCAACTGATTTATCCAAGTGGAGTCCTTTTTTTGGTCCATGATGGTTAATTGCTGAGTGTGTCTCCCTGTCTTACCTCGACCAATCAGCTTTTTGTCAGGTTGTCTCTCCCCTGTTCAGCTGAGGAGGGGAGTGACAGAGCAGCTTTGGTGGGGCATCTGTCATTCATACGGTAAAATCACCACAATCTTTTTGATGTCTAATGTGGGGAATGAGGAATTTGAGATAAGGGTGGTGGTGGGGAGCAGTAATGGCCAAAACATGGACTGAACAATGGGAGAGAGTGGAGTCACTGTGAGGAATGTCTGTTGTTATAACTGTGATGAAGGAACAGGAGGTGAGTTGTGTGTAAATTGTCCACTTTCATTCAGTGTTGTGATAAAGCTTTTTGTTTGTTTGGTTGGTTGTTCTGTTTGTTTGTTTTTTTTATTTTTGCTGTTGACATGAGTGAAGACTGTGTGATGAACATGAATTTTAATGATAATTTTAAACGTGTGATTTACAGAGGCAGGGGTGGAAGGGGTAGTGCTTAGCTAGATATGTGTCACTTGCTGTGACCTGGACAAAGATTGTTGGTAGGGGAGGCTACCAGGAGGCCAGCAGGGTGTCAGCCTGGTATGCTGATGAGCTGCTGAGGATGGAGAACAGGACTGAGGAAATGCTTTGAGAGAAATACTTCAGAGAAGCTGAAGGCCCTTCGCTAATGTATTCACTCATTCCCATTTCTACGGCTCCCATTCCCATAAGGCAAGAGTGCCACACACTTTTCTGAAGTAAGTGAAATATAAGACCTTTTAAAGAATAATATTTCTAGGGACCTCTGGGTAGGTTCACCACCTGCTACCTCATATAGCAGCTGTCTAAAGCAATTTTAGTAACTTTTTCTGTTTTAAAACCTTTTGCTAAACTCCTTGTCACAGACTGATAAGACTACAAGGGACTGAAAACTGTGCAGCTTCCCCTTTGCAAGTGTTGTGAGCTCTAGGCTGTACCAGTGGATGTACTTCATCTGTCCTCTGTGCAGCCTTAAACAGGACAGTTAAGCAAAATGCACTTGCACAAGGGCAGTGGGTTCCCAGCTTATTTTGCCGTGGCACACCTAATCTAGTCCTTTCTATCTGTTTTCAAAACACACAGGTATCTCACAGTCGGTTCTTTCTTTTAAAACACTGACAAGGTAGTCTGGTGCATCCCAAATTACAGAGAGGCTGGATGCTAGCAAAGGGCAATTGCAACCAGTGCAATTTTGTGTGAAGATTTGTCCCCTTACATTGGCTTCCTTTGAGTAAGGAATAAAATGATGTTATAAAATAATGTCACGAGGGCATATTTTTTGAAGCTTTTCAGTTAGAAATGAAATAAAATCAGTACATTACTTCATTTAATTAAGTTAAACACAAGCTGTTGCAGTAAACAGCTACATGACCCTGATACTTTATCTTCTTTTAGGTGTACCTGGAAGACATTTTTTTTCAGATATAATTTGCAGTCTGGTACTGGTTTCACTATAAACCTGAAATTTGGAAAATAGATTTTCAGTTCTATATTTCCTTTGAGAAACACTGTCCAGATATTGTAACTGTTGTTTCACGTAAACACCTCAGCTTAATCATTGGTAGGCTGTTAGTGGCGAGAACTGTGTAAGTGCCATTCAGACTGGGAATAAACCTGTATAATGAGCTAAATAACACTGTCCAAAATGCAGAGGCATTGGTTTGTCTGTGTATTTCTCAGCATATGAAATTATTTACTAATGCACACGTAGCTATCAATTTGAAATGGCATCCTTGCTCCTCTAAAGTTACCATGAGGAGTGAAATTTTTCTTGGACATAAGCTTTTGACTTGCTGAAGATCCTGTAGGAAGAACAGAGCATTAAAAAGAAGTCCACAGACTTTTGCTCTTAAAAAAGAACAGGTGGCTGTGTGGTTATAAAAAATGGTGATAGAAACTGTGTGGGTGAAGCACAACATGGCTTTGAAATACTGAGGGTGGTCTGCAGAGGCTGTCACCAGTATCTAACTTTCCTTCTGTGTCACAGTGACTTATTGCCAGTATGAACTGTGAGTTTCTAGTTAAAGACAAGCTTTGGTTCAGACTGAAATGTGAAAGTGCAAAACCACTTATGGAAAGACCAGTAAAAAGGACAGATGAGTACACTAACATCGCTGTGCTCTGTGAATGTCAGAAAACACTGTGAAAAGTGAGTGTCAATGGAGCCTTTCAGAACACCATGTGAAATCACAGATGAGTCTTTCTAAAGCATCACAGATGGTTCTTCCACACAAACCTGGGAAATCCTTGCCTCTAGTACACTTCAGTCCCTTCTGGGAAAAAACAAGCTGACACACCTAATGCCACAGTGCATTAACACCTTTTGATGAAATGTCTGCCAAAACTCCATGCAGTTTGGGGATTTACCATAATTAGAAGTATTTATTCACCATTCTGAATGCTGTCTCTGACTTCGTTGGGTAAGTGGTTTCACTGTGGCCTCAAGATGAGGTCCCAATTAAGTGAGTTGGGGTTACTGGATGAGAACTCATAAATGAATCCATTGCTTTGTTTTATAGAATTTCACTGCTCTTTCTCTGTAGTGACTGTGAAGGTGTGTGCCTGGCAGTATAAAGCATTATTTGTTACTTCTTACAATAGCTTCAAATGAAAGTCTGAATATCTCTGCTTCCTGGAACATAGCTTCCTACTGGAGGCTTGATGCATCTTATCCATGTTTCAAATTATTGCTTTGCTTAACAGAAGTATATTCAAGGTATATGATGTTACTCAGGACAAAATTAACTGCACTTGTGAAAGGTGAAAACTAATCCTTTGAGCTTAGTACAGAACCTTTTCTAAAGGGACAAAGGTATTGTATGTGGGGTGTTGGTGTTCGGTGGATGTTGTTGGGTTTTTCTCTTTTTTTTTTTTTTTTCTTCTGTACTGTCTCTGTGCTTTGAGTTTACAAAAAAATTAAAAATTTAAAAATTTTGCTTTCAGTTGACAGTTTTCAGCTCAAATGTAAACAGTAGGGAAGAGAATAAACTTAATTTTCAGCATATTCTTGCGATGTCAGTTTAAGAATAACAAAATTACCCCCAAAATCTGAAATGTTTTGGAATATAGTGTCAGAATTTGATGGTAGAGCATGAATGTCAAGTTATTTGGATTCAAATTCAATTTCTGATTGGGGTATGTTCAGAGACTTAGGTCTTGCCTATGGTCTTGTCTTTTGCATGCATAAAATAGAAATACAAAACTTTCGTTCCTTTAGAAATTGCTGTGGGAGTTTTTGCTTTACAATATGATTTTTGTTGTGCCATATAATGATAGATTACTTTGTGTGGGAAGGGACCTTTAAACATAGACCAGTCCAATCCCCCTGCAATGACCAGAGACATCTTCAGCTAAGTCAGGTCTCTCAAAGTCCTGTCCCAGTTGACACTGAATGTTTCAGGGATGGGCCACCCACCACTTCCCTGGGAAAACTGTCCCAATGTTTCACCAGCCTCACTTGGTAATTTACCACCCTCATATCTTTTGCCATTGGAAGAAAAAAAATGTCTTGGACAGCCAGTTACCTGGAAAAGATGATCTATCTAACTGTAATTTGATTGGATGTCTTCAAGGCACACTAAAATCTCTGTTCTTCCCATTACTTTTGGCCTTAAAGATCTTCCAAGACAGTAGCACATGTTTATAACCAAACGAGTCTAAGAACACCAGAGACAACTAGACACGACAAAAGCAATTAATGCATCTTTCATGTTCATAGCCAATTGCTTCCTCAGAACATCCTCAGCCACCAATCTGTTTTCCAAACTTCTGAATAAGAATTGTATTTTAAGACAAAAGTAAGATATACAGTGAACAGTGGCAGAGTAGTAAGTTGAAGCTGTCCAATTGACACCTAGGCTAGATTAACTGATACCTCTTTTCACTGCCAATTGTTTAAGTGTATAGAATCCATTTAAAGGTTATCTCTGCCAGAATGCTGAAGAGAGCATTCAGTCTATTCTGTGTTGGATTTAGGTGACATCTTCCCTTTAGTGGTTAATGCAGATGATATAGTCAACAACCCTCTGTGCCTTGGCTTTTAAAAATATTGTATGCTGGATGTCGGTGACTGAGAAGGATGCATTTACTTTCCTGTGGTCTTGAATTAAGGTAAAGAAGCAAATTGAAAAGGTGTCAAAGTTCAACAATAAGAACAGAAACCCTATACAATTCTAATACTGTTCACAATAAAGAAGCAAGGCAAAGAATTCTTCTAATATTGTATTAGGGGTAATACAATTCAAGAGACTTTTTAAAATAAAGACTCTACTCTTCGTATGAGGTGTCAAATAACATCTCTCCTTATGAATAATACCCTTAATCCTACTGCCTATGAGAATAGTACTTCAAGGATTGTTTTTGTTATCTTGTTTCATCTATAAAAATACAACAGCTATCTAAGCAGAACAATTATAGGGAATATTATATGTGTTTTCTTTGCACAATTGAGTCATATTTTTGTGCCCAGATATTAACGGTATTCAATGCCAAACAGCAGCAAAGCTATTAAGAAAATCAATGCTGGGATTTTTCCTGCTGCATCTCTGCAAAGCATCAACTGATCACCTAATCAAAGATGGCAGGAATTCAACAGCAGGATTAATTGCATTACTGACAGAAATTCTCACAATTAGATATTTTATTATCTTTATTTTTTTGAGGAAAAAACCTTCACTGGGAAAGGGAAATAAACTGAAAACTGAGACTTGCAAAACTGAGACCTCTTTTTTTCCATCAAAAGAGGCGCATGCCTTTGGAAAGTTGACTGGCTGGGGTAATTGATGCTTTCTGCAAAACAGAAAACTCAGATAAAGCTAAATGGAAAAAAAAAATACACAGTAAACTTCTGCTGTTATACAATGTGCATGGTATTCTGGGGTTCTTTGTAGACCTGAGAGGATGAGGTTATTTCCTGGTCACATTTTTATGCCAAGGGGTTCTTTTCCCAGCACTGTATCTGAGTGAATCCAGCGTGCACCAGGATCCATCAGCGTGTGTCGGGGTGCACTCATCAGCATGCAGGCTCACCCCACTCCTCCTGCAGTGTGGTTGCCAGAGGAGCATCTGGAGTGCTTCAGGCTGGAGTCTGATACTCCCTCTGCAAAAGGGGACCCTCTCTGGACAGCCAAGGAAGCAGGGTGCCACAGTGAACTGTGGTGTCTGGGCAGAGAGCATGGGGTAGAGGGCAGGATCTGGCTCCCTCTGAAGAAGACTGGAAGAGACCACTGCAATTGCTTGTGGAGCAGGACAGGGAGGGCAGGGGTCTCAGAGGCTGCTGATTTTACAATTATATTTATGCAGACGAGCCAGAATAAGCAGACTCAGAATGGCAATTAGAAGCCATTGTCCTGCTGTGCTGCAAGAGAGAATATTAAAAATGTTTTCAGAGGATGATTAATGTGGAGGGGGGAAAAGGCAATGACAGGAATAAGTGTAGGTTAAGCACTAGATATAGCAAAGCAGGCTGCTACCACCAGATTATTAACAGCCCACAGTGATTCTGGGGACACTTTAATAAACCCATTCAGGGAGGATTACTGCTATTAGGAATAATGATCGCTGGCAGCACTGTGTTCTATACGAATAATGGGGGCTATATCCTCCGGCTCTAGCAATCTCTGCTAGAGCTATTTTGTGTCTGCTGATACATATGACATTTTTCTTTGATCATAGCAAAGTGGGTAGTTTGGTACTTATATTATTATCATCATTATAAAAAAAATCCAAAACCATCCAATGAAATGATCAGAGCTCTGCAAATTTGTGTTACAGAAAAGATGGACAAACATCCAAAGTCAGAAAACATTTGTAATGTGATGGAATCTGCAAAGTTAGAGTTCTAAAAAAGCTTATTTTTTTCCATTGACCTACCTCTGTCTGCTCAGAATTATAGCCAGGAATTTCTGCACGAAATCTTTCCTGCTTTCCTATGAGGCATGACACATGAAAATGAGCTGAACTGCACATCTCTTTGCAGGCTGTCTAAAGGCACACTCTCAATTTGCTGCCTGGTGTCTATTGCAAAGTGACTGAGGCCTGGGACTGCCCCAATGTCATGCAGAACTTCTTTCAAATGATGGAGCAGATTAGTTCTGTAAATGGTAATTTCCAGTAGGCTCTCTTCTTGAGGTGAATGTTTCTGTGTAAGAAGAAACTTCTCTACTGGTTTAATGTAGATGTGACAAGGGCACAGTTATGTTCTGGAGTTCAGAAGTTTTTTTGCTGCTGACCAGTAAAGGGAAAGTATTTTCTTCCCTATTAAAATATATTAACTCTGAATCTAAAAGTGTGTTTGACTGGCAGTTAGGAGGGACTATATTTAATCTGGGGTCACTGAAGTTTATAAAAAAAAGAACATATAAACAATTTTTGCAGAGTAGATTAATATGTTAAGAGAAATTCTCAGTAATCAGAAAAACCCCAGACTTTAGGATAAATGAAAAAGAAAATGAAAGAAAATATGGGACAAGGAACAGGAAAAAATAGGGAACAATTCCCACCTCTCCTTCTTTGGTTTGTGTCAGTTCTTTTGACAGGCATCAAGTTCCAGCAGATAAGCCTTTGTCTAATCAAAACTTCCACACAGAAGAAGGTTCCAGGCAAGATCTGAAGAGTGAACAAAATGGCTTTAAATTTCATTTATAAGAATTTATATTTCACAGGTCTTTCTGCAGGATCACTTTTTCAATAAACCTATAAAAAGCCAGCAAACTATAAATATTAAGAAGTAATTGGCCTCTGGTATTTTGCATTAATAGTGAGGATCTGACTTTTGCTCAAAGAAAATATGCAACCACGTCAATGCAAAACAGTGACAAAAGCTAAGCAGGCACTGTTCTGTATCCAGAGGACTGTCATGCACTTACAGGCATTGGTAATTTTCATTTTCACTGAATCTCACTGACCTAACTCTGCTGCCACTGGGAATTATGCTTACTGATTTCAAAACCAGCCAAGCTAAGGCAGTGGTCTGGAAATCCCATTTCTGTCTCTGATAGAAATCTAGTCTCTGCTTGCATGGAGAGAATGTTTCATTTCTAAGCCCTGTTAGAAGATGAGAGCCCTGCCAGATCCAGAGGTACCCTGACAACCATGGACTTCAGAGTGGCAACTGCTGCTACCCTCTGAAGGAGGTATTACAGATTTAAACCAGATATGTGAAAGGCTCTACAGTGCAGTCACTATACTGAGGTCCTAACAGTGCTGTCCCTGCCTCACATCCACTTTTCTCATTACCAGACATGTCATATCTTTAAAGCTGGAATCTAATCATCTGTATGGGAAAGTGGAAGTATGTACACTAGGACACAGGCACATCAGTGAAGAAACTATGGGGAATAGATATCACATCAAGTTGTTGTTTGTTGGAAATGCAGTTTCTCATCAGTGACTGTCTCTTTTCAACATTTGTTTTGGGCTGTAGGGATGTGCTGTGATGTTTCCCAACTTGCCTTTGTCCCACAGGTAACCATGCGACCTAGCTTCTAGAAATGAAATCCCATGAGCACTGAGATACATTAGTATCACAAGATCTGCTGTCTGTGCCAGTATGTCTGGTTTCATGAGAGCTTGAGTTTTTTTCAGAAATGTTGATGTAAATGTAGTTTGTTTTGCCTGATGAGTATATTTTTCCATGCCTGTCACCATGTGCTGTTGTTATGACCCTTGAGCTACTCATGTTTTGCTGTTCTTCACACATTCTCTTACCACACCAACAGGGATATGGCTATGTATGGAGCTAATTTTAGGTACTTTGGTGGACACTACACACCTGAAATAACAACAGGCAGATTGCCATACCATCAGATAAACAATGTAGGAAAGAAGCTTCTTTTTAAACAGAAGCTTTTTATGTTTTAGAAATTATCTGGTCTGCTGATAGATCCATTCTGCCATCTCTTCTGTGTTTTCTGACATGATATTGTATAACAATTAACTCTACTTGTCGTTTCATATTCAGAAATGTGCTTAAATGGAAAATAATCCAAAATTATATCCAATCAAATCTCTCTATAACCTTGTTTTTCAGTTTTTGAACAAGAAAATAGAAATTTTGATACAATGTAGTGTACTGGGTCATAAGAGTGTCCCTCTTGTAACACAAAATGAATGCCATTAGTCATGAGAGAAGATTATGATGCGACTTTCCTTTGCATGCTTAATGAATCCTCTATTCAATGCCTACTACAAGTTGCTTACGAGAAGTACATTGGAACAGGTTTTTTGGAAAGCATGCAAAACATATCAAGTAACTGGAGTCCATGGCTTGTTTCCATTGAAAGGCCCTTAGGAAACATTGTGCAGCAATCTGATATGAAAAGCCAAAAGTCACCTCGATAATTTATTGAACAGCTTCTTACCTCTTCTGTCTTTGAAAAGATACTGCTGGTGATTTGGCAAAAGCTGGTATCTGATTTTCTCTAGTGTTTTTTCTGGGGTTACAGCAGTAAGGCCCTGACAGGGCAGCACCCAAAATCGCAGGATACATGGGGCTGTCATTGCCAGGTCGATGTGCTGGAAGCTCAGCCTGTCACAGGAGTTTCAGTGTTACATGAAGTCACAGGCTACTGCCAGAAACTGCTGCTGCTTGTCCACCTAGGAATCACTGTATGCTGAGTGAATGTCTGTGTCTGCTACCAGGGAGGACATAAAGGAAACTGCTTGAAAAAATGTGAAGGGAAAACAAAGCACTTTGTGACACAGGGCAAAACCAATCAAAAGTCAGGTGTTTTACACCCTCCTTGCCAGTGAGGATGCTTAGCTGATCTGATATGACAGCCAGCCCACCGCAGCTGCCGATGTGCCTTCAGCTTCACTGAAGGGGGTGTGGTGCCTGTCTTTCAGTGCTACAGTGTCCATTAAAATATATGTCACACAGAGTTGCTTCATGCACTGTAGCGACGGTGGCACACGGCTCAATCAGAAAAGAGGGAGAGAGGTTTAGATGTTGTACCCATGCAGGTTAAATGGAGAGCCTGCTGGCTTTCACCCTACCGCACACTGACAAATCCTACCCTTGATAAAATGAATGGTGTTTGGTATGCATGTCAAAGGACACAGGCAGGAGTTGCACTGCAGTAAGGAAAAAGGAAAATGAAAATAAAAATATAAAACAGAAAAATTGTTTTGGGACAGAGTAACTATCTTTGGCCACAATAGAAAAGGTGGCTGTAAATTGTACTTGCTGTCTGTTACTGCTGGACAGGGACATGTAAGACCTTGAAATAAATAAAATCAATGCCAAGGCAGTTCTTGGATTTATCCCAGCTCTTCATGGCCTCAGCCAGAAAACACTCCGTGTCCAGGTCTTTTCACTAGACTCAGAATACCAAAAGTTTCCAACCATGGAGCCACAGTGCCTTATTCTGTCCCTGTCTTCGGAGGAGCAAAACTCTTTTGTGGTGTTAGTGACTGGGTTTTTTGAGGGAACAGGCTGAGACAGGGAATGACGTCGAAGGGACTGTTGCTAAAGAGGAGGAATGAACTCTTCAACAATTGTCCTTACTCTACCAGAGATGAGAAGGAATCATTCTCCTGGTGTTAGACAGACTTATAGTATCCACAAAATGGATTTCCTGAGGGAGCTTGAAAACCTCATATATGTGGGACTTCTGGAAGACCTTTGACCTCAAAACTCTAAATTTGAACTTGCTATATCTGCTGAGGATGGAGTATGCAAACTCCAGCAGTACCCATCTCCCCCAGTATGGAAATTCCTGTGTTGAAGGAGGTGTTTTGTTTCACATAGGTACCCGTGCTCTCCCAAGGCAGAAGCATGTTTTTGAAAAAGACTGTGATCATAAACCAGTTAAAGAAACACAGGCGGAAAAACACTACCTGTAGAAAGTGTGTGCTGGGTTTTTTGGGTTTTTTGGGTTTTTTTTGTTTGTTTTTTTATTTTATATTTAATATGGAAAAGAGCGCCAGCATTGTAGTAACAGACATGCAGACATGCAAAATTGCCCTTTATTTTTTTTTTTCTTTCTACTAACTATGCAAAAGGTACAAAGGGATGGATTTGTGATGTTTCAGTCAATGAGCATGGATATGCTAGGGTCATCCCTTGGAGAAACTTCCTCTCATACTTTTTATTACTCAGTTGTTGTTTTGCAAAGACATTTTAGAAAGCTAGCATTTATTTACATTCAAAGATATTATACTGAGCCTGGAGTTAAGCTGGCAGAGAAACACAGAGTCCTTGTCTTGCTAAACTTATGCTGATGAATTACCAGAGCCAACAGTAACCTCAAAGAACTCTTTTTTCACAGAACTGAAAATGTATGAAAAGCTTACAAAATGTGTGAAACAGATTAAAACACACGTGAGCAAGGCTGGCCTGGACCCAGTGTTAGCATCTCATTATCAGCACCAGTCCTGGCATTTAGTGTATGTGACAAAGTGGGAAGGAAAACAAGGGAAAGACTTCCATGAAGTCAGTGAAAGGATAGAAGAAGAAAGAGAAAAGGGTGCAAAGGTGCTGTGTACCTTTGTGTACCTTGTGGCACTGTTTTTTAGTCAGAAAGAGAGAGAGGAGAGACCTGAGCTTGCAGACCTCCACTGCTGCTGATGAAGAGGCATCAGCTGCAAACCAAGCCTGTAATACCAGGCAGATGCTCACATCCGTGCTGGCCAGCCTCTAACAGTGATGTTGTGATGTCCTGCAGGTGGCTGGGAGAAAGGATGATGGAACAAAGTAGTGATTCATTCCTTGCCTCTAGAGGTTTTCTCACAGTCTCATCCAAGTGTATTAATCAGAAGGACAAATACACACTGTATATATATTCTGTCTGGAAATCGAGACAGAAAGTGTCTGTAAAACACTTCTCCACCACTCTGGAGAGTTACAAATGATGTCTATCAACCATTTGCTAAATTCTGGTAGAATCCAAATTTCCTGTGTGACTTTCAAGGGAGGTAGGTGCAGGGTGGGAAAGCTGTGCAATAAAGAATGGGGAGCAAATGCTATGTCTAGGGTCTGCTTTGCTTTTGATCTCCTTCCTGCCATACTGCTCTTGTGTCCTTATGTAAAGATCACAAATGGCCCTGGTTTTAAAACAGGTGGGAGCAAGTCTAAAAATAACAACAGTATCCACACTTTGAAAAAGCTTTTTAAAACTTAGTCAGGCTTCTATGTCCTTATTTACCTACCCTGTTTCCTCAATAAATAGATGTCAGATAGGAAGAAATCTAGTGGGAATAAATAATTTACAGTATCTAGGAGGTTTTAGTGCTCATAGGAATGAATGTTTCCATGGAGAAGGGTGGATCCAGTTAATGAGATGCTCTGAGATGAAATTACATTACAGATGTTTCTTCTGTCCTTAAATAATACTTCATTAAGTTCAAAGACACTTCTTTTTTCCTTCCTTACACTGCAGAAGAAACACATAAAGATTGAAATGGGACGCATGCAGCTAAGGAAATTATCTTCCTATACCATGCTTCCATAAAATTATAATGGCTATAAGTTAATAATCTGCTCAGTTGGAAAAAAAGATTCTATAAAGTAGTCTAGCATGTAAATAAAAGTACTACCTGTGTTTAGAAATAGGGTAGAACATATTTTGACCAAGTAAAGTATGGTGACCAAAGTTCTTGCACATGTAACTCCAAATTCTGCAGCCGCCTTCTCTCTATTTTGGCATCATTGCTGGAACTAACCCGTGCTTCATTTCTTCCATATTCTCTGATTTTTTTTAATCAAGAGCAACAATTCCATCTTTTGTATAAACAAAATATATGCCAGGCATATATATATATATATACACACACGCACATATATATATATATACACACACACATATATACATATATATACATATATATATATACACACACACACATATGTATATGTATATATGTAGATGTGTGTATTTATTTATTTATTTATTTATAATTTCAGAACAGTCTTTCAAGTTACTTAACTATTTTATTTGTATTTGCTCTCTTTCTTGTTTCATTTTTAATTCATTATCTCCAATGTGAAATCTCTACTTTGCTCACTTGCACTACCTGGAAGGTCTCTTCTGTCTGTACATGTACAGACATGTTTAAAGAGATTTAAAGAAATCTCTCGAAAGTCACTGAGTTGGGCTGATTCCTGTGTGGTGAGAGCAAGGTAGACACAAAGAGTTGTTATGAGCATTCAGATTCCAGAGAAAGTCATTGAGGGTTTATAAGGAGGATATGGAATGGTATTGTCTGGGTTGTACCCTTTGGTTGGTTGACTTCTGACTGTATGAAAATAATCTCCTCTAAGTTACTGCTTTTTGGATGGCTTTTTTCTTTATTACCTTAAAATGTTTTAAGAGTATCTGAAGCCAGGTGATGTTTTTTACTAAAGAGCAAGGCTGTGACAGAAGCCTGGTTTCTCACAATGATGCTGTTGCAAATCTGTGCAGCTTTGAGAAAATGGTTGAAAGACCACTTCCACTTTTTTAGTTTCTTAGGGGTGTAATCACAGTAAAGAAAATCATAACTAGGTTAAATTTCACTCTTTGTAAAAAGGATAAAAGACCTGATAAGAATCTATGGCCAAGTACATTTCTTGGCCATAGACCCACACTCTGAAATCTGAGGACTTTCGACTTCTTGAAGTATTGTAGAGCAGATGTCATGGTATTTGTCCCTCCTGTTGTTGACTGAAGAAGACAGTTTTTATAAACTGTCACATTTATCTTGAATAATACTTTAAAAATAGATTTTTACAGTTTCTTCCAAAACACTTGTGTGTGTAGAAGGCCAGGCACACTTTTGAATGTCAATAGTTGTAAGGCACTGCACATTTGCAAAGAAGAAAGACAGTACTGGGGGAAAAGCATCAGGATAGATAACATGACAGTCTATAGGAATGCTCATAGTTTCTGACAGCTCCATTTTCTTTTGCCATCTGTGTCCTCACTCTTCCTGGAAATTATGGTGCATCAGCAGTTCTGTTTTATTACCCAAAGCTAAATCAATTTAGAAGGATATTTGATATGGCAGCAATTTCTTGAGTTGCCATAGAAAATCTAGAATATTTAACACTCAAATAAAAGAAGATGTACATTGTGGACTTACAATTACTAGTATGTGCATATTTAATATCAGAAAATAATTTCCATATTCCTGAGCCCTCAGATCTTTTTCCCAAATTACTCTGACAATTTAGAGTGGCTTTTAGGCAAAAAAAAAATAAAAATCCCCAGAATCTAAAACAAAACAAAAACCCAAACCAACCAAAAACTCCACACTCAAGTTCTATCTAATTCTGTCAAATTCTAGTTTTATCCTTGGAGAAAAGAAAGCTTAGAAACGTGTAAACCTTCTAATGTCCTGGAAAAATCCTCAGAATTCCTTGCAAAATCCTGGGGGAGCAACCTCAGCCCTGCTGTTTCCTGCTGTGTTGTGCCAACAGCACCTCCTGCTTAGGCACAGGCTTATCCCATCATTTGGCACCATGGATTTTCTGCATGAGTCATGAGAAAATCTGCCTTGGTGGGTAGGTCAGAAATAAATTCAGCAGTATCTGTGGACAGTGCACTTTTACTGGGATATGCAGACCATTGTTTATTCAATATGCAAGCGTTTGCAGTGTGGGGAACTAGAGACGCCTTTCATGGTTAAGTCCTATGTATAATAATGCAAGTTCTTGTGTATCTTGTGCAGGGATTAAGTTTGGAGGAGGTCAGGATTTGTATGCATTCGAATCAGAGGGAGATTTTGTCACTGGTTTTAGTGGGGCCACTTCAAGCAAGCTGTAAGCTGTGACCCACAATGCTGTTTTAAACACTCCCAAGCTTTCTTCTAAAGGATATCTGCACTTGTTTCATCTCAGTGGTTTTATAATATTCCCATTACATCTTTCACTCTTCTCAAGTGATCATGTTTTTCCAGTCATGGGGCTGAAATGTGGAAAACTTGTCTCCTATTTCTCTTAATTTAATTAAAACTAATATAAACCACTCTCTAGCACAATATTCATACACCCTCTACAGAGAAATTCTTTGTGACCATTCCTCCCTTCATTTCTGTTTACTGGATGCTTTTGTTTCATCTTTCAGTGTCAGGATTTTGAAAACATTCTTAAACGCAACATTTGTGGTGGACTCCAGCACTTAAAAAAAAGCGGAGAACCGATCCTTGGGGTTTATAAATCAGCAGTACTCCACTGACTTTCACTACCAGAACAGATGAGTCAGGAATGCAAAATTAACATTTTGAGATCTGAGTTGTTTGGAGTTTTGTTCTGTTGGTTTTTTTCCCCCCAGTTTATGGAATATAGTGAAACATAAATAAAAAACATGTTCATTTGTGGCTCATTTTCTCACTTGAATGATTTTTATCTCTTTATGATTTTCATACAACTCTTAATCATAATATGTATTTTTCTTATTTCTAGGAACTAAATTCTTCTTAGGCCTGCCCATCAAAGCTGTTTCAAAACTCACTGTATCCACATGAAACGAGAATGAAATCCTTTCACTTATTTACAGATTTTACATTTGCTTTCAGCTACAGCTGATAACACATCCTTATGATAGAAATGGGATGTAGTAGCACGTAGATGCCATCAACCTAACTCTGTTGATGGAATATGTATCATGTGCTGGAGCATTTGCTGATATGACTCATCTGTTTTTGTGGGTGGTTTGGCTATCCAAAAAATGTCTGCTTTCTTAGCCCAGTGACACAGAGCTGGCTGTTGGAAAGCAAAGGTTAGAAGCTCTTCCTTAGGTGGAAGCTGGTTCAAGGAGTCAAGTGGGAAGATACTATAGATTTTATGGGGCCAAGTGGAAATTCAGTGCTTGAAGATGAATTTGGGATTTCAAAAGCATCATAATTTTTATGATGTCCATGGGAGGCCTGGTGGCCTGTACACTAGTAGAGGTGTGTATTCTTTTCCAGCTGGCACTCCTTGTTTCCGCTAACTTTTCCCATGTCCTCTCCTGGGATCTGTAATCAGTCTCACAGTTGCAAAGGGACCATCTTACAAGTACCTTTCACTTGCTGCAATTCTCTCATCTGGCTTATCATTTATCTTTGTTGCTTTCCCATTGCTGAAGAGATGTCACAGTCCTCTAGAAACTCCAACAGTATTTGCCAGTAGCACGTTACACACCTTCATGTTGGTTGGAAGTAGTTCTGTGGTCCTTACTGCCCAAACAATATGTTTTTGCTGTCTGTCTGTGGGGTCACGTTAAGGTTGTTCTGACAGCAGATGAAAGATGGAGCTCTCTGGAGCTGACTCATTCAAGGGAATTTTGGTGCTCCTTGACTTTATTTCACCCTTGGATTTTATAAAATTGGGGAAAATTAGGTTGGTCAGCTAGAGCACATTTGTGGAACAGGGACTGCTTTGAATGAGAATCCTCCTTAAAAAGTTTGGGAACTATATAAAATGCTATAAATTCTACAAGAAATTTCTACAGGTCAGAAGTAATAAGGGACAAAGCACATGCTTTATAACCAATACAGTAGCCAGCTGATTTTTTTTTCTTCAAGACAGGAAAATCTGGGAAAGGGCTGACTCTGCAGTAAAGTCAGCTAAGTGCATATTGATGTTTTTATAACAAATTGTTAATATCATGTTTTAAAGGATGCAACTTTTTGATATGACTCTGGAGACTTACAGAGTGATCTCATGGTATTGAAATATAAACTGACGCCTAACATTCAGTATGTTAAGAAAAAAAGACGTGCATGCAGGACAGATGGAGAAAGAGGGCATTATTTATGTACAAAAGAGGGCATTATTTATGTACAAATATGTATTTTACATATATACACCTCCATTATAAGAAGCCCTGAAAATGTCAACCCAATAACTGGATGTGGCCAAAGGAAAAAACCAAAACATTTGTGATCCTTATGGGAGTTGTAAGAAACAAGCCAGAAAATGCCATTAGTATGTGACATGAATCTCCAGTGTATCCATTTTTGGACATCGTGGGCATTTCTGATCACTTCACCCCTAGAAGAGCAGGCATGACAAAGAATGTCACAGGGAATGGAAGCAAATCCAACAAAATGGTCTCAAATACACTGAATGGCTGAAGAGAAACCTGTACTTTGGATGAAAATTGCCTGAAAAATTTAAAGAGATACATTAAAGAGATATGTGGAATGATAATTCATTTTTTACCTCAGAAAGTTGTCGTAGTTGCAAACAAGGAGCCCTGGCTGAGGGCTACCTGCACAGTTGTGCCCACAAAGCAGTGGACTCATCTTTTAAAAGTCAAAATCTATTTGGTTTTGGTATTTCACCATATTTTCACTTTTAGAACATTCTGGGGTTTTGGGAAAACTCTTGTTTCCTTTTAACACTTTTCTTTCCAGGCTAAGAAGTACATGATTTTTCATTACATAGTCTCCACTTTCTTATGTCCATGCCCTTCTTTCTGGACCGGTGAACTTTGCCTCCATACTTGAGAATGGAGTTTGAAGCCCTCTTGGTTGTAATTTTAACAGGATATTTTGGAATTACTTTGTTCACTCTAGTGAGCCCAGTGACCTGTAATCTTATGAAGACATGTAACATATGTGACATGATGGTTTAATAATATTTGCTATGAAACTTTGCAGCAGTCATTTAACACTAATTTGACACAATACTTGAGTAAATTAAAGTGTTCCTCATAGTAAAGGCTACGTCCTAATGCTGACGAACAGTTCTGTACCTGCTTGGTTTTGTTCCCCCTTTAAAACCCAAATACAGCATCATCCATCAAAGAACAAGGGATATACACCCTTGTCATAGAACACAGCCCTGAGATTGTATTTCACAGGGCATTGACTCTGACAGGCTCAAGGGTTGTGGTGGATAATCAACAAAAATTAATTTGGAGTGTGAGAATGCATGGAAGAGAGCTTGTTCATTGAATGTGTGATCAGAATTACAAACAGTAGGATGAGACGATCAACAGACCTTGTCTATGGCATTAGTCAGGGTATTTGGAAAGAGTTCTGTCCAATATTTTTAAAAAGTGGACAAATGAAGAGAAAACTTAATTTGAATGCTATCATTCCAGACCATCTCCGGTGGCCTGTGACCACTACTCACTTGGTCCATGGACCATTGTCAGACTCACTGTCCTCCATCATCCGGATGCAGGCAGACAAGTTTAGCAGCCACAGCATCCTTGTCCTTTTACCTTTTAGCTGGGAGCAGAAAGTGGCATCTCCAGCACAGGAGCAGATTGGGGTGCTCAGTAAAACCAGTACACTCAGGGGTCAGTCTGCATGGCTGACCATACCTCCCCTGCATTCAGACAGATTGGGGTGCTCAGTAAAACCAGTACACTCAGGGGTCAGTCTGCATTGCTGACCATACCTCCCCTGCATTCAGACAGATTGGGCAGTTCAGCCAGTAGGTGCCTGTGCAATTTGCTCCTACAGTGATACTCAGCCTATAGGACCTAAAAGCAAGGAAGACAGTATTTATGTTTGCAGAGGACTTTAATTTAGCAGTAAGAGAGGCTCAGGCAAGATTAGACATAGCTATAATTACCCAGTAAATAATGCAAATAGGGATGTTGTGGATTTGGTATTGTTTCATGTTTTCAAACTAAGGCTGGATATCTTTTGACAAAATAATACTCTGATCCAAGCAGGAGATGCTTTATTTAACAAAACAGCCCTTTAATGACATTCTACAGGCTGTGTTGTTGCGCAAAGTGAGGCTTGGGGTAGTCCTTAAAATCTGATACTCTTATGAGGTGCTTTGTCTTCACAGCCAGTTATTTCAGTTAGTCATGCACTAGAAGAAAATTATGTATCTTTGAGACACTACAAAGGAAATCGTGTCCTTTCATTGCTGATTTTGATATGCAGTGTGCCAAACTTCACCTATGTCTTTCAATGAGTGTTGTAAGACCATGCCAACAGCAACAGCCAGAAGTAACAGCTTTCCTTCTCTCAGGATTTATTCCATTGTGAATTGTTTATGTGCTTTCTCCACAACAGCAGCACTTACTTCTTTATTCAAATAAATAATAAATTTTTATGCCTAACTGAATTCCCCTTCCAATAGAGTACATTCTGTGAAGCCCCTCTGCTGCTTTTAGCAGCATTACCCTAGTCCAAAATGGGCACTGACATCAAAATTTTAGAATTATTTTTACACTCAGCTAAAAATACTGCTTTTCTGTAATTCCAGAAGAAAGCTGGCAGTAGCATAAAATATAGTGGAAGGGCTACTGCTTTGATGAAATGATCTGTTTTTACAAAGTTTTTGTTATCCTCACACTTGCCATTTTGTGGAGAGAAATTTAAGCAGGTTTACTTACGGAAGAGCCATTTGAGGACCAGGGTCTGAATTACCTGTACTTAGGTGCAAATGTTCTGACACTGACATCTGCTCTGAATGATAACTGATTCAAATTTATCTAGAGACAGAAGCCAAAGTAATGCCTTAGAGACACAGCAAATGGAAAAGATGTTTAGGCATTGTAGTGGAGCCTCTTTGATAATTTCCTGCCTGAACAGAAAATGGAAAGTCCTTATCCTTTCATGCATTATTCTCCTGTTTTGTCACTGCCCCCATTTTTGGTCTCAGGTACCTTCACTTTCAAGATCATTATCCCTAAACATCTGAAGATTGATCCTTCCTTTTGCAATTTTGTAACAAAGCACTAATTCCTTTCTTTCTCTCTTATCTTGATATTGACATTACAGATATGTTGACATCATTGTCAATGTGTATAGAAAAGAACTGGGCACAGCTCTGCAGAGTGAAAAACTGTGGAAGCAATTCACACCCCATCAAGACTGACACATGTAAGCACATGGTATTTGACCAGGATTTTACTTTTTTTATATTCATCTAAGGGGTAAAGTAAGGGAAATAATTCTATAAGGAGCAGGAAATAAGATTTAAGATCAGAGACTTGTTTTAAGTTTTAACTTCTCCAGAAAAGCTTCTGAATAGACCAATTCAAGTTAGGCAGAAATCTCAAAGGAACGACTTCCAGACCTTTAGAATGTGTGAGTATGTGTACTTGAACTGCTTCTACGGATTCCTGAGAGCAACCTGTGCTTTCGGGGCCTGGAGCATGCTTGCTAAAATTGCTGACAGAGCAGGCAAAGGAAGGGTCTTTATACAGAAATCTGAGCGCCTTTATTGAGCCTCAAAGGGAGTCCAGGGCCAAAGACAGAACTGTGTTGAGGACACAGGGTTAAATATCAGGGAAGAGGGGTGGATCTGAGGATCAAGGGCCAATAGGAACAGGTAAAAGTGGTGCAGAGGCGGGGCAGACAACTGGGGGAATCAGTAGGACAGCAGGTGTGGAACAATGCAACAAAACGGAGAACATTGAAGGGAACTTACAAATAAGGTGGACAGGGGCTGAACAGGGGTGGTCTCAACTGTATGTACCAATTAAAACATTATCATGTGCTTGCAGAGGCCTGTGGGAGGGAGGCTCTTCTCGCCCTAATCTCTGAGGGTTGTCTCTCTTTGCTTGTTTTTACCCCTCCAGGGTTAAGGCATCACTGCCCCTGTGGCAGGCCTTTGAGCCTCCACAGATACTCTGATCTGTAGAGATTTGAAACCTTCTGATACATTTAAAATTCAGCGTGTTTCAAACTAATTTTGATTCTATGGTATTTTTGAAAAGTAGTTTATTTGGGATTTTTTTCGGTTGGTTGGTTAGTTGGTATTTTTGATTGCTTTTTGTGGACATGATTCACAGGCTCACGGAATATTCTGGGTTGGAAGAGACCCGCAAGGATCATCAAATCCAGCTGTTGAGTGGATGGCCTGTACAGGGACTAAGCCCATGACCTTGGTGTTATTAGCCACATGGTCTAACCAATTGAGCTAATCTCAGAGTCATTGACTGAGAATAATATATTTTAAACATAGTTTTAAAACAAATTAATTTTTTCATATATAACATTTTTTTACCATTGGTATCAATTGACATGGTTTCACTGAAATACTGTTTAAAATTTCTAAAGTGTTCCAGCAAAACCAAAATAATAACTGTAGCGTGTTTTGTAATATGATCCAAACATTTAATTTGATTCTTTTTTTGAACCTCTTCTTGAATATTCTGCTACATGACAGTGGTCAGAGTTTTGCTTTGGATGATCACACCAGGTTATTGTGTCGACTTGTGTGAAAAGTCTTTCATGGACTAGTGAAAAGGGTACACAGATGCCCTTCCTGTTTTCATCATTACAATTTCAGGCAGCTTCTGTCCTTAACTAGATCTGATCAGTGAGATCATACTTTGAAAACAGAGAAGAAAATTACAGCCCTTTCCTTTTACAAGAAAATTTCCATGGGAGTATAACACAAGCCATTGTTTCACAAATTTGACATGGAAAATTTAGTGTTTGTAACACTTGTTTTGTAGAAGCTTCTACAAAGCATCTCTAACTTAAGTAGTGGGGTTTTTTCACCTCTCCTTGACCTACAAATCCCTCTATTGGGAAAATTTTGCAACAGCTGGATTGCTCATTAATCAGTGGGAAATTAAGAAAATGACCTAGGACTGGTTATCAACTGGATTTTCACTATGTTGAAAAGTTACATCAGCCTCCAGACACTGTAACATAAGGTAGTATAACACAGACATCCCCAATTAGAGATCTCCTGGGGCAAAGAGTGGAATGGAGAAGAGAGATTGATGACACCATGTTTTGCTGAATGTCATCTATGAGGAGTCTTTATGGCAGAAGTTCTATTTATGGTTATATAGCTGTGAGGTTAATTCCCATGCTAGTACCTGAGTAGCTGTACCAGGCTGACCTTGTAATCTTGTGCTGTTGGGAAGAATCTCACATTTTTCTCTAGAGTAATAAGAACCCAGCACCACAAAACACACTGTGAGATGATGTGTCTCTTACCAGTTTTCAAAAAATGTACATGCACAGCTCTCTCCATTAGACCCACAATGACTTCTTTCCTGCTGATTCAAAGTATCTGAAAGAGGTGGTCCAGGAAGCGTTTCCTAGAAATTCCTACTGTGGTGCCTATATCAGAATTGCATAACATAAAATAAAATAAAATAAAATAAAATAAAATAAAATAAAATAAAATAAAATAAAATAAAATAAAATAAAATAAAATAAAATAAAATAANATAAAATAAAATAAAATAAAATAAAATAAAATAAAATAAAATAAAATAAAATAAAATAAAATAAAATAAAATAAAATAAAATAAAATAAAATAAAAATACTTTTGTTTTATCATTTTTCCTTTAATCTTCAACTGTGGATTGCATATCTTCCAAGACCTGTGTTTTTTCTCAGTAACTGTAATGCATGTATATAAACTTTTAGCCAGTTTCATAAGGAACTGGGGTTTCTGTGATAACATGGTTTGTCTCTCCAGTTGTGTACATGTTCCCTCTGCCCTGGTAGCTTTGCAGAAGGCAGAAGAGGATATAAATCTGTAAGAAATCTAGACAGTTTTTCTGTTCTCTAAGGAATGTGCTAGTTTTACTTGCTGTTGTGCATTTTTACCTACCATACTGTAACTGCCTGTAGAACTTAACTTGGCTCGCTCCACATAGGAAATTTTTGCAATTTTCAATTTTGAGCTAATTGGTAATAGTTATCAGCACTAGATTTAATGGTTGGAATTTTTGTCCTTTTGTCATTCCAAGACTTGCTTTTCTTAAAAAAAAACAACAAAGAAAAAACTAAAATGAATTATTAATGTGGTTCATTAATGGATTGAGGAGCTCTTGATCACTTCATGTCTTGGACTGAATATCTGAGTGACTTTTTAGGAGATACAGACTTTGGGTTTCTGACTTTCAATCTGGTTTTTGTCTGCAAATCCATGAATTTTTGCCAGATGTAGTGAGGAATTTATGCTTACTGATGATGGGTTTGTTTTTATCACTTGACTTAAAGGCTCTTAGAACCAGCCCATGGCTCTCCAGAAGTCTGTGCACAAAATTCTGCAAATCTCTGCTTACATCAGCAGCTGGTGTTAGGGCACCACATATATCCTTACTGGGTAAGGTGGCATGGGCAGTGTTACCATGGGAGCTCTGAGCAGGACTGTAGCTGTAGTCTTTAATATAATTTGCCTTTATTTTTGTTCTTTGCCTCTAAATTAATAGCTGTATTCCTTGAATAGCTCATCCCTTTTTGTTTATCTCTTGAGAACCAAAAAGCATTTGAAAAAATGTCAGAAATTTCATAAACACAAAGGCTCTGGTGTAGGAGAAAGTGCTGGAGCAAGACAGCAAGAGGGTCTCAAGGGAAAATAAAGCATAGGCGGGCTCTTTGTAGTTAATTGGCTGATGAGGCATTTGCTCCTTGCTGAAGGCAGAGTGTTAGGAAGAGGTTTGTTCCAGTGGGGCTCTGGCAGATGAAGCTAGCAGAACTGCATGGAGGTAACTGGCTGGACAGCAGAGCCCAAGGTGGACAGAACACTGGGCAGTGTGGCTGTGTGGCTGTGCAGAGGGGGGAAACTCTGTCATGGGGCAGACAGCAGCTGAAATCCTCCACAATATCTGCCTGCAGCAGCCCTGTTTCGCTCTTGTCAGCTGGCAGTATCTTGTCAGGTGTTGAGCAGGCCGAGGGCTGGTGCTGAGGTTGGCAGGTGAGCATACCTGCAGAGAAAGTGCAAAGGACACGAACATTCCTCATGCATGTCCTTGGGGAAGCTGGAGTGCAACCTGCAAGCCAGCATCCTCCAATTTGGCCCCAACAGAGTGCACAAGTTTGAATAAATAAATCCTGCTCCCTGAGGAAATGCTCAAGTCTTTGTGTGAAGCTTTGTGACAGCAGAGAAAGCTATTGGAGGGAAAAGTAATGCTACATAATTTGCTTGTTCATCCAAGTTCAATAAACTCCTTTGTGTACAATTATTGCCTTTATGCAAAATAAACATCTCTGACAATGAAACAGGTTACTGGAGACTAATCTACTTTCTTCGGTGGTTCCTTAGCAACCACGGTTGTGAATTAGTTGCCAAGCAGCCTGGTTCAATGCTTTACAATGAAGCAAGCAGAGAAAAAAAAACCACCAAAACAATAAAATGGTGCAAGACTAAATTGTGAAGTTAAGTGAAGACTAACAAGCAAATATTTGTGCCTTGTTTTTAAGGTCATTTGTTTTTCTCTGGTTTTTATCTGAAAAATGCACATATTTGTGATTGAAATCTTCACCATGGTCTCCTGGCAGTGAGGTGCAGGGCTGTGCTGGCTAGCACGGTAATGCCATTGGGCTGTGAGCTTCCCCTGTGCAGGCAGGGTTGGCAGCCTGAACAGGGAGTTGGGACACAGGGCACCCTCTGAGATGTTCACCCAGGCAGCACGTGCTGGAGGTGCCACCAGAGGTTATTGATGTTTAATCTCTTCTGGTGAAGGGTAGCATCTGTATGATGGTCAGTGACAAATATAGGCTGGAAACAAAAGGCCTACATTTATCTACAGTGAAATGGTTTCTTCTACATCCCCACTCTCCTCCAGATGTTGTTTTTCACACAGTTAAAAAGAGGTCCCTGGAGGCAGATGAGGATCAAAATCTGGGTTTTTCACTAGGCAGGAGAACAACCAGGGCTGAGAAATTATGGGGTTAAACTGGGAGAGGTCACAGAAAGAAAGATGGTGTACAAGGGTTGCTGGGCCACTGATCTGATTCTGATACTTCCACTGAGACCACTCTTGCTGAGCAGAGGCAGTGTCATGAGAATACACCTTGTGGCTTCAGGATGGGCAATCAGGGCTTTTTCTGCCGGTGAGGAGCCTTGTCAGGAGCCTGGTGGCAGGGTGAGGAGTATCCCTAACCACACTGGGTCCCAGGGGATCACACACACATGCCTGGCACAGCCGAGAACCAGGACCACCAAGGAAGGGAGGGACTGGGAGAGCTATTGGGGAGCTGACAGTCCATCCTCTTCTGTGGGGGCCAGCCGTATGGCACATTAATGTCGTGTGTCTGAGGTCTGGGTCTTAACATAAATTGGTTTATGTCAATGTCTTCCTCAGGGCATTAGGATCCACAGTCCAGATGGCAGAGTGCCCTTGGTACAGAAACCATATGGTAGTATATAGGAGAGGTTCAGGAGGAGAGAAGAAATACATTGTGCTGTACATTTCTCATAACAATAGGGTCAATGACATTTACATCTTCATTAGCTGATGGCACAAATGACATTAAAGTCACGTGTGGGCATAATTGATGATGACAAAAACATAGGTACAGCACACATAGACTGCAAAAATTGGGCTGCATCACAAGATTTAAATTGGTATGAATTTTAATAGTTTAAAATCCAAAGGCTCTAATAGTTTAAAATCCAAAGTCGAAGACTCTTAAAGTTTTCATGGCAGGGCACAGTAGCCAGAAACTCTAGAGTGCGCAGTATTATTGCAATGTGCAGCACTTTGAGAGTTGTCAGGTCTTAGAGACCTGAAGTATTAGACCTAAGCAGCATTGGGAACAGCAAAGTCTCCATGGCTGCACAGAAACAGAGGGAGTGTGGGTCTGTCTGCTGGGAATGAGGGGCCACAGGAAGCAGGGTAGGAATGGCCTCAGAAACTGTCAGATCAGCACTGTATTTTTCTTTTCCTGTCCTGAACTCCCAGACATTGAATACAGTGTTTAAAACTCAGGCTGCAAAATGTGTTTTTATTTTACATTGCCCCCCCTATTCCTCCCCCTCACCCCCTCCAAAAAAAAAAAAAAAAAAAAGCATTTTTGTTATCTGACCTCACCAGAGCTGCATCCTTTCGCTGCTGCTGGTTTTTAATGATCATTTAAAAATGATTAACAGTGCCTGGAGCCACGAGAGCCTGACTTCCTGTGCTGAACTGCATGTCTGGGTTTGCAGAAGGGAGTTCCTGACAAGAGAGTTGCCTATAAAACAAGGACACTTGGGTTATTGTTGAGGAAAAATGACTGCATGCAAGAGGTATAAGTCACAGGCTTGTACAGATGCTCTGGCAGAGATATTTTTTCACTTGTTTAGGGTTTCTTTTTTTAGCACCGGAAACACATTTGTTTGCAATTCCTAAAGGTATTGGAGCAACAGAATTACTAGCTGTTACTGGCTGCATGAATCTAATCTTCAGTTCTATCTTCTTTTAAAAAAAGTTAAGTGATGGAGAAGTCTTCTTTAGAATCAGGTGGGATTACTGAAAAATTTCATGCAGGGAGAAGCATGAGAGAAGTTCCATGGGGAAATAGGACCTATGTAGAGTTTAGTTTCTGAAATGGTGTCCTCAGTATGTGGTTATTCACTGTCTCAGAAACAAAAACTCCAGTGTTTGCTCTCTGATCCTAGAGACCCAGTTTCAAATGACTTCAGGACTCCTGCAGTGTCTGAATTCCTTGTGGTCCTTGGTTATGTCAGGGTCCTTTAAAGCTTATTTCAAGGACTATGTTAAGGTTTGGTCATCTTGGCTTGTTTCTAAATGAATTTGCTCACCTTGAAAAGGAATGTTATTTTGTATGAAAAAATATTGGTATGTATAGAAGGCACAGATGAGAAAATGGAGTTGCTGCACGTTTTTGGACATTTTTGGACATTTTTAACTCTCCTCTCTAGCTGACATTTTCTTTCCTCTTCTGGGGCACTTGATAATGGAGAACTTAATACTCACCTGCTTGTAGGAACACATGTGCAATTGTATCAGGCGCTATCTATTGTTTTTAAGGTCATCAGCCATTAGTTTTTCTTTAAGTTTTCGTTTTTCTTAGTACCAGGATGATACAGGAAGTTATTTCTGAACAGGAAAGTTACTTCTGTAAAATCTTAATTTTTGCTGGATGGCAGAGCAGATGGAAGGAAGAAGAACTCCCTTCTTGGTTCCAAGGAAACAAGTTCAAGAAAGCAGCTCATATCCAACAGCAGAACGGCAGTGCAGTGGTTTGACCCTGGCTGGATGCCAGGTACCCACAAAAGCCACTCTGTTACACTTCTCCACAGCCAGGCTGGGGTTCAGCCACCCTCTTCTTTTGTGACTGGAGCCTCTGGAGACACAAGAGGAATAGCCTATCTGGCTAGCTTGTACCACTTGGTAAGTCCATGGGTCCCCTTTAAGTTTCTTTTTCATCTCCACCAAGATCATAGAATCAGAGTCATTTAGAAAAGACCCACTGAGTCCAACCATAAATCTAACACTGCCAGGTTTACCACTATATCATGTATCTCTATGCCATGTCTACAGATCTTTTAAATTCCTTCAGGTATTTAATCACAGATTCACAGAATCTTAGAATGGTTAAGGTTGGAAGAGCACGTCTGTCCTACCACTGGAGGTGATCTAGTCCCTGTTCAAGCAGGATCTCCTGGTACTCAGAATTGCATCCAAATGGTTCTTGAGTATCTTGAAGGAAGGGAAATCTGTTTCAGCACTTAGTTATCCATAGTAAAGAAGTTCTTCCTCATATTCAGGGGGAACTTCTTGTACATCAGTTTCAGCCAATTGCCTCTTGTCCTATTCCTTTGCACCACTGAGAAGAGCCTGGATCCATCCTCTTTTATACCCTCCACTGAGGTACTTACATAGATCGACACAATCCCTTCTCAGTCATCTCTTCTTGAGGCTAAACAGGTCCTGCTCTGTCAGCATTCGCTAGTAAGAGTGACATTCCAGTCCCTTAATCCTTTTGGTTGCCCTCTGCTGAACTCCCTCCAGGAACTCCAGGTCTCTCTTGTCCTGAGGAGCTCAGAACTGGACACAGCACTCCAGCTGAGGCCTCACCAGGGCAAAGCAAAGGGGCAGGATCACCTCTCTCAAACCATTTCTCCGGGCAGTGCGGTGGTTTGACCTGGGCTGGATGCCAGCTACCCACAAAAGCCACTCTGTTACTCTTCTCCCTAGCTGGACAGGGGAGACAGATTAAAGTGAAAGACTCATGATCTGAGATAAGGACAGATAGATGTTACTCACAGATTACTGTCATAAATGAAATTTAGGGGAAGTAATAGAATTTATTACCTACCAGTCAAAATCAGAGTACAAGAGTGATAAATAAAAACCCAAAAATCTAAAACACCTTCCCCCTACCTCTCCCTCCTTTCGAGGCTTAGCTTTATTCATTATTCTCTATCTCCTCCCACAAAGTGGTCCAGAGAGATGGGACTCTGCTTTTCCACAGCTTGCTGTCCTTCAAGGAAGAGGCTTTCTCCAGCTTGGGTTGCCTACAGGGTCACAAATCTGCTCCAGTGTGGGATCCTTTCTCCACAGGGCCATGGGTCTTGCCAGGACCTTGCTCCAGTGTGGGCTTCCCACAGGGTCACAGTTTCCTTAGAGCATCCACCTGCTCTGGTGTGGGGATCTGCATGGGCTGCAGGTGGATCTCTGCTCCACCATGGAGCTCACTGGGCTGCAGGGAGACACCTGCTTCACCATGGGCTGCATCATGGGCTGCAGGGGAAACTCTGCTCTGGTACCTCCTGTCCCTCCTTCTCCACCAACTTCAGTGTCTGCAGAACTGCTTCACTCACATGTTCTCACTCCTTTCTTCTCTGGCTGCAATTGCTTCTACCTGATAATTTTTCCCTGCCTTCTTAAACGTTATCCTTATGTATATTAAATATTATCCTGGCGGTGTTACTGCCATCTCTGATGGGCTCAGCCCTGGCCAGTGGCATGTCCATCCTGGAGCCGGCTGGGATTGGCTCTATTAAACATGGGAGACACTTGTGTTAGCTTCCCACAGAAACCACCCCTGCAGCCATTGCCACCTCACGACCAACACCTTGTCACACAAACTCAATACATTCTACCCCTCACCTCTGTGATACACATATTTAAGAAATAGCATTGAAATCCTCACACATCACACAAATTTTGATCACATCAACAAAGAAAAAGAAGATTTGCACACATGAAATTCAAAATAACATTATCACTGCACCATGGAGGACATCTTCAATCTGAATTACTGAATGAAAACAGAAGAGAAATGGTGTGGAGGGCTTGTTGGGGCAACGTGCTGAGTGTATAAAAACAAGTGTGAAATGTTTCAGTAAGACAGTATAAAAATCAGGCTTGCCAAAGCTCTTATTGACTGGAATTCTTATTGAATCCACCTAAATCCAAAGCAACAAAACAGGCAAAGAGATTATGAAATGGATGATCCAGAATTTAAACATGCGACATAAGGAATGTTTGCCAAGAACTGTTTTTATTCATTTTATTTAATATCTTTATTGGTCTGGAGTAGATGAAAATTACTGGGTTTAAAACAAAGCTGGTAGCATCTGTGAAAATGCATAATGGTCACCAATATATTCTGAGCAATGAGTATCTGCAGTAAACTGGGAACTGCAATTTGGAAACCATTGCACATCATTCATGATGACAAAGGCAAGTTTCTAATGTAAAATCAATTTGTTGATGACAAAACTTAAAAAACTACTACTAAAGCTGGAACAGAAAACAGCCAGTTTGGCAGAAACAGATCTCCCAACAGATTTCAGTAGGATATTTTTACAGTTTAGACAGAGCTTACCGGTGAAAACTATGAATCAGTCACAACTTCCCTAACCTTCAGTGTTGAACTGAAGCTCCATCACAAACATCTTTCAACTGCACATTTAATTTGCTGCTGGATTTAAACACACCTACAAGATTAGAAAAGCCAACAGTCTTCTTCATTCCTTATTTGCATTAAGTATCACTTTTTTATCAATAAATAGACAAATTATGTGCATTATCATACAAAAAAAAAAATGTTTTCTCAACAAGCAAGGATATGTCACCATGATAAACATAATAGCAACTGCAAAACTACCCTTCCACAGGGATTAGTGTAGATAAACAAAGTTTATGAATAGAATATAAGAGTCTTGAAAACATAATTACATTTTCTCTGCTGATACCAACAGCTGAAATTTCTGACTTTGGCTCATTGATAATACATATGTCATTCAATATCTTTCTCTCTTTTTCTGAAGTATCTCATAGCTTAAATAATAGCAGCTGAGGCTCACCTGTGTGGACTGCAGCCAGCACAAGTAAGGGGAGCTGGCCAAAAAGGAAATGTTCCTGTTCTTGTATGCACCTGGTAAATGAATTCTCAGGAGATAAATATTGGAAATTGAACTGTATTGGAATTTCCCCATAAAAGTTTTTATTTTTTGGATCAAACCATCATTTTTTTGAGACCAAATCTGTGAAGTTACATCCCTCTGTTGACAGGCAGATTATCTGTAAGAGAAACACATTTTTCTCACATCCGTGTGGCACATGAATAAACCTCTTTCTCCCACAGCCCATTTGTGGCTTGATCATGAGGCTATAATCTACTTGGTATTGGCATTCTTGCTGTGGTTCATGCTAGAGGTGTTCCATTTTGTAAAAATACAGTTCTTCTGGATGGAGGACTTGATCATTCTCAATCCATATGACTGCTGTTGAATAATTTCCTCCATTCCAGTGAAAACATTTTTTTTTGTTTTTGTTTTTGTTTTTGTTTTTGTTTTTGTTTTTGTTTTTGTTTTGTTTTTGTTTTTTTGTTTTTGTTTTTGTTTTTGTTTTTGTTTTTGTTTTTGTTTTTGTTTTTGTTTTTGTTTTTGTTTTTGTTTTTGTTTTTGTTTTTCTTTTTCTTTTTCTTTTTCTTTTTCTTTTTCTTTTTCTTTTTCTTTTTCTTTTTCTTTTTCTTTTTCTTTTTTCTTTTTTTATTTAAATCACAACCTGTTTCCAATGGTCTTGGGTTCTTTCCAAAAGCAGCAAAAAAATTGGACTTGCTTACAGGGCTCATTCACTGACTTTCAGCCACATTTCACAAGCATTCAGAATTTAACTGCAGAGCATTAAGCTGATGGCTGAGATATCCTGATGACAATGCCTTTCAGCAGTTTGTAGCAGCAACCCACAGCATGCATGTAAGGTTTCTCTGAAAAGCTAATGAGGGTACCATCTATTCTTTCTTTTAAGAGTCACTTGTGCCCTCTTTGTGGTGTGCTTTATCCTACCAGCTAGACAGAGTAAGTGCTAGGCCATATGGTAAGCACAAAGAGACATGAAGTTAGTCCTGATGAGATACAAAGGCTGTCTGAGTTCAGGGTGTGAGGTCCAAGGAGAAGAGGATTAGAGTGAAGGCCCATTACTTCCAGGCAGATGGTCTGGGACTACCATCCCCCAGGAGATGGGGGGGTGGGAAGAGAAAGTGTACAGCAGGTTTTGTGTGGAACTGATCCTTACCTGTTTTTAAGAGGAATCCCATTCCTGCAGCAAAGGTGCCCTGCTCCAGTGGGCACTGGTAATCCTTTGGTCCCACAACTAGGACACTGACAAACTTGGCTACCTGCATCCTGCCCTGGGTCATTTTTATTTCGAATGCATGTCTGAGATAATAAATTTTACCTCCTTTGTGAATTTTTCCTGAGCAGACTTTCCTCCCATTTTTTCCACTTTTCTCTGGTTGATCCATATTGGAGATGTTTCTTCTAACAGAATCAGAAAATGCAGAAAGAAATGCCAAACCCTTTCCACTTTACAGACCTATAGTATCTGTAGATTTGTGTTGTATATTAACATTTTCTTTTGATGTTTTACCAAAGTCAGTTAAGAGAGGAAATCAATAATGCTTTTGATATAAAATGTCGTTTTGCTTCTGGGCAGAACAGCTGTCTCACATACTTTCAGAGCAGGGCAAATGGATTGCATTTATAGGAGGATATGTGTGCAGTATAGCATATTGTTCTTATCCAACAAATGAGGGTTTTCCCATGAGATATGTAACTGATTCTCAATGACACCATCACTTCTGCTTATACATCTGTTCTGCTTTCAACTGCAGTATAACTCAATCATTCTGGACAGATCCTCCTTTCAGATATATATTTCCTCTAAACCTATCAAGTCACAGGCATGACAACATCTGAACCTGTGCCAAGGCCTATAATTAATTGAAGACCCACCTCCACCCTCCCTAAACACAGCCTTGGCCACTGAAGGTCTGTCACTGTCTTCCCATGGCAGGGCTGGGCTTCACTGGCTGCTCCACCCTGCTGTCACAGGCAGGGAAGGGCTTGCTTTGTTTTGCCCTCTTCATCAGGGATTTTCACTGGAGGTCTTCAGACTTGCTCCAGACAGGCCACTGTTTTCAAAGCTGGTTTTTAAGAACACCTAAATCTTTTGCTTGTTCAGTGAGCATTTAGTGCTCTGGAAAGTACTGCAAAAGTGTGATCTCCCCAATTGTTCATTGTGAAATTTTCTTAAGTATGAAACCCATAGTTGTCAACTAAAATGAGTCTTAACTTTCCCACCTTTAGATGTCTACAGCATAAATGTCTTAATTCCAATTAGCTACCTTGGGTGCCTTTACAGTCAACAGAATGCAATGAATGTCTGTCCTAGGATAGAAAGCAAGAAGCCTTCTTGCCTCTCACCGGTAAAGGGTGTCTCATCAAAACCTGAACTGTCTGAGAACTGGCATGATCCACCAAGTGTTGGCTGTATCTTGACAAGATAAAAGGCACGTCTGCATGCATGCAGGCAGGCAAACACATGTTCTCATTCCAGTTGCAGGCAGGGTTGGATGGACTTAAGCTTCTCCGATGTGGGTGGCAGAGAGCACTCACACAGCTGCGTACCTGACTGCAGATATCCCCCACGGTCTGGCTCAGTAACAGCAGCTGCCTCAGCACAGTGCTGCCCCTGTGACTGTGGAACAATGCAAGTATGTGGAACAATAAGTAAGGGACACCAGATGTCAGGGAAGTTTTCAGAGAAATAAAATGTACAGGTTTATTTAAAATTATTAAAATTTCAGTACTATAAGTACCATCAGAAATCTAGTCAGTTCTGTTCAGAGAAGCAATTTTCCTTCACCTTGTGTGATGAACAAGCAGTCTCAAGGTACAGGGGTACAGGGTACTCCATAAAAAGGATATGTATGTCTGATCACTAAGATGAAGCAAACAACTACCAAATTCTGTGAAACAAATGCATATCCTTTTTGTATGACAATTAAAAATTGATTTAGAGTAACTAATTCTCCATTTTTAATCAATGTTTACAGCATCACCCTAACATACTTTTTGTTTATAGGTCTCTTTTATGCTAATAAACATTTTAGAAAGCACCAGTTATTTTACATATGTATATGCTTTTAAAAATGAAGAATTTGGAGTAATAAATAATAACTCTTCTCAGTGTGAATGAGTAATAAAGCTCGGCAACTAATGTATAGCTCTACATATACTCACTGATATAAATTCTACTAACCTTTCTATAATTCCCTTTTCATGCAGTATTGTACAGTCTTATTTCAAGTATTTCTTTCTGGCTTAATATTTTGGCAAATGGAATTTTTGTATATTCATATTATAGTATATAGTATAACATACATACTATGGTATATATAATATACATAGTATATTATATATGTGTGTGTGTACATCTATAACACACATAGTATATTCATATACTGCAAGTCTGAAGGACCAATATTGTGACCTACTGAAGTCTGTGGGAATTTTGTCATTCATGTCTGTGGATGAAGAATTTCATGTTAGCAGAAGCCTTATTGTCCTGGTTTAATGGGCTTAGGCTAGAAGTTAAGAGGGTTTTATCTAGGAAAAATGTGACAGCCTTTAACAACATTTCAAGTGACATGTCAAAGGTTTAAAAAGAATCCTAGATATTTTTAATGTAGAAATAAGGTTTTAAAATAAAATTTGAAACAATTTTATGTGTTACCATTTCCAAGCCTAAACAATTTGTCTGAGTCCCCAGTACCATTAGAAACAGCAGGCTAAAGGAAAATCAAGGAAAAACACTAAGCATTTGGAATTTCTGTGATCTATGTTATAGGAGCTGCTGCTGAGACAGTCTCCTTGGTGAAGTTAAATTTCCTCTTTCAGTCAGTTCATCCTTTTGAAAAGCACTATTCTTTCTCTCACTTAGATTACCCAGACTGCGTATGCTCAGGGCTTATCTGTAATGAGCTAATACATTTTGTCAAAAACTGCTAAGAGACGTGTTAACAAGATGTTGCCTTCAGCATGGACCAGAATGCTTGTAGTTAAACATGTTATCTGGACAGCCCTGATCCCACAGTCTTTTGGAATTTTATATCTGTAATATACTGATGGTTTTGAACATCTTCAAGGAGAAATATTTTCAGGTGCACAGAGGAAAACCAGATTGTTAACAATAGACACACTCTGTGTTTGCTGCTTTCTTTGTGTCTGCTTGATAATCTGAGACTAAAAATTGTAAATACCAGCAGACAAACGAGCACTGTGTACCTCTTTCTTAGCTTATATTCCTAAATATATTATTAATTGAAATAAGCATTTATTCTGCCAGGTGTGTGAATATGGGAGTAGCATTGCCACATGCTGAGACAGCCTCCTGAGGGCTGTTAGAGGCATAGTATGACACACTGAAATGTGTCCTTAAACTGAGTTACTGATGCTTTTTTTTTTTGGTGCTTTTATGACTACAGCTAGCTGAAAAACGTAATTTTCAAAACTCAGGCCCTACCAAAGCTAGGAGTTGCTAGGATGTTGTTAAGGTTCACTTCTTGAAGGTACTGAGGGTAAAGCTGAACCCAACCTGCACTGCACTAATCTGAGGACATGGCTGTTAATCTCAGTCCTTGAGATTCCTGCATGCCATGCTTTGGCAAAGGGAGCTTGTCCAAGAATGGCCCTGAGGTTTACAGCTCCTACAGCATGGTTGTGGTGTGCTTAGATGCTGCAGGAAAAATGGTTTATTGAAAAGGTTTGTGGGTCTCTTTTGTCCTTACTTGCACACCTCAATGAAAGTAGCCCAAGCGTGGTAGGTCTGTGTGTGTACGTGTACCACAGAAACCTTCCTGTTTTGCAGCTGTCATGCAGAGCACAGTCTTAGGAGAGACTCAGACAAGATTGCCAGTAATGGTGCCCGCGTGTTGTTGCATGGAGATGGATCCTCAGGGCCTGCAGTGGGTCATTCTGAACAGAGGATCCCTGCTCCTGGTAGCACACACTGCAAAACCCTTTCTGTATGAGGTACATGAGATGAGCAGGTGGTAACGGTGATGAGCCTGATATTGCATGTATGCTATGCAGCCACTGCTTTCTAGTGATCATGATGCACCCCCTACCAGGATTTTGTGTCTTTTGAGGCAGTGAATAGTGCTGGTAACACAATCTGCAAAGATACAGCCCTTGTGAAAGTGCTGGGTGAGCACATGCTGCATGGGCAGGTCCTCAAAGGAATATCAATGAAGTTGCTTTGAGTTATCCAAGGGGTGAAAGGGAGGTAAGGGGGGAAAAGTCTCTTTTATTAGACCAGGGTGTAGCTTGGGAAAAAAAACGGCTCATTGACTCAGCCCAGTGAGATGGACTCCTTAAAAACTTTCAGCCATCAGAGCAGTGGAAGGTGTATTCAATAAGACAAAAGAAAAAGTTATATACAGTGTTCTTTAGTCTTTGCTTAGCAACTAATTTAATTAATAGAATCCAAAGCTTTTAGTGTTCTAGTTCCTTGTACACAAGCATTAATTGTTTACAAATTTGTCCAACAACCAGCTCACAAGCTTCAAAGGCAACTCATTACCAGGATAAAAATTCTTCAAATTACTTTCCCAGCCATCTGAATTATATTCATAAGCAGTTTGTAATGAAGTTCAAATCCCACCCTTTAGATCACCAGAGAAGCCTGAAGTGGAAGAGCTGTGATAAAATTATTCAAGTCTGGCATGATTATCTTCTGATTATTCTTCCTCAGAACAGCTCACTCACTGACTTAATGAGTTTCTGATTAAAAAAAAAGCAATGAATTATAGAAATGATTAATTTGTCAACAAGGCTCATCTGATATTCTAATTTGCAGCTTAGTATTCTGTTAGCATTCTTCAAAGCGAACAAATGCCTTCTGTTTTTATTGAACATCTATATGAATCAATAATGAAACGTTCTATTTTTAAAAGCAGCATAACCTGTATTATGGTTTGATGCTATCTGCAAAGCTGGAATGATTTAGTAAGAAAACAAGGGTGCACTGTTTTGTTTTGGGGTTTTTGAGTTTGGTATCTTTGAAGACTCCAGACCTTCATTACTATGTGAGTTGGACTTCCTGCTTGTAAGTTGGACTTCCTTTCAGACTCACTCAGTCGTGCTGGAAGTCACTGATTCATGTGCAGGTCTATATGATAAATAATAAAATTATTAAAATTAAATATTAATTAACAACAAATTTGGTATTTTTTTAAAATGTGGCAAAAACTTATGTGGTATTTTTGAAACAGCAATAATGTACTTCTAGAAATAATTTCCTTCTTCCTATTTTCATCCTTCTATAGAATTTAAGAAGTGAATTTAACACTGGGGCTCAGAACTTGGGATAAAAGGGATTCTGCTTCTACCTCATCAGAACTGACTAATCTCACATTTGCTTTCAATGTGTGGTCTCGGGCAGAAATAAGTGATTTTCAGGGATTGTTTCCATTAACTGGGGGCAAACAATCCCTGAGAAAGTTAGTGAAGCTCAATCTAAATTCATGAATGAGTGCAGGAAGAAAAGCAGAAATCTTTTCTTATACCTGCTAGCTTGAATAATCAGAAAAGAGCTATCAGTTTTAATGGGAAATAAATTAACCAATCACCTTGACCTCTAAGTAAAGAGATATGGTGAAAGAGGTAGTGGAGGTCAAAAATTCACCTGAAATAACATTTGCAAAATACGGTAATGCAAATTTTTTTGCCCTCTTTATACTAAAAAACGATGTGTCAACAAGATGTACAAGTCGTGCTTGAAATTAATGCTGTGAATTATCGTACCTGTTAGGAATAAAATGGTTTTGCTTCTTAAGTAAGAAAAGCATTTGAGGGAGAAACAACTCTCTCATTCCCATTCATTTCCTGTAAAATGCTAGGGCAGAAGACAGTATCAACCAGAAGAGACAAGCAATCTGTTTCAGAACAAAGCAGTGTCTTATTGTAGACCACACATAAGATATTTCAGTTTGAATTTGAAATTAAAGACTTCTCAGTAATTCCCAATAGCCCAACAGCATTCTAGATGTGGGTAATTCTTGGTTGTATGTAAGACCCAAAACATTTAAAATTTTGTAGGGACACAAAGAGAAAGTAAGTGAGATTTAAACACTGACAATTCTACCTTTGAAATTTCCAGTTCATTACTTTTGACTGTAGAATGGAGATTTTGAGTATAAACAGTTGGCTTTGGTTTTGTTTTAAGTAAGACAGTCATTAAAACAATCTTTATAAAATTGTTGGAATAAATCACTTCAAAACTTTTAGCCAGGCCAGATACCCAAGGCTGTTGTTAGATACGATTCCTCATCATTATTTTGCAAGCAATAAAAAACCAGGCATTTTCATACAACAAACAAATATTAGATGACCTGTTGCTGGAATTTTGTGTGCATGTAAGAGTGGGGAGGGTGGCAACACAGGTCTGACTGAGTCAGAAGCTCTTTAAGATATGAGCCTAGGCCTACAAAATGCATGGCTTAGTTTCTAGAGTTTTATTCTTCCTGCACTCAAACTTTTTTGCTGAGAGGATTGGGTGCAGTGGGTATCAGAAATTTCTGACTTTTTATTCTGGAAATCAAAACTGGATCAACACAATTCTGGAAAGTCAGGATAATTAAGCTCTTCCAAAGCACAGAACTATCCCTCAGTCATACTAATAGACTCAGGTCTGGGCTCTAGCACAGAGCCCTTATATGACCTTGGCAAGTGACCTAATCACCGTGCTGTGGTGACTTAGTCTCAGTGTCTAGGCTCAGTGTTCACAAAATGAGAATAACAGTGCTGTCTTTGTCTTGTCTGTTCATATTGAAAATTCTTTGGTGCAGGAATCATCTCAGTGAGTTTAATGAGGCTCCTGGCATTCAGCTCTAGGTGCTATTTTAATAACAGTCCATAATCGCTGCTAGTTTTATCCCTAACCTTTTTGGAACAGAGTTGGATTTAGAAAATCCTTTCTTTAACCCCATCCTCACCTTGGGAGAATCAAGAACTAAAGGAGACCTCAGTCTAAGTTATGCTTGCTTTGCAATACAAGACAAATAACTTGCCTTTGGTAACCCTGCATGAACAGGCATTCAGCTCCCTTACAGGCAGAAATCCACCAAATGATCCTGCTTAGTTTGATCCTGCAAGCATTGAAGCCAGCATATTGCATTGGCTTATCTTCCAGAGGCTGGATTTATAGAGTTTGTAACTAACAATAAATTTTATTAACTGCCTCCACGGAGAAAGCCAAAATATCTCTGCAGTAATAAAGATGGAACAGAGTTACAGAGCATGGGCGGCACTGAAGATACTTCTGCATCCTGAAAGACAGAATTAGAAAGAAGATGGAGGACCTCCCAGTGGTAGCCTATTTTGCATATTATTGGAGTTCACTACAAATATTCATGGTCATTAAACATGTGTGAATAGATGTTGTCTTTTTAGAGTCAGGGGAAGAATGAGAACTACTTGTCCCTAGTGAGGCCACACCTGGAGTTCTGTGTCCAGTTCTGGGCTCCTCAGGACAAGGAAGACAAGGAGCTGCTGGAGGGGATCCAGCAGAGGTCACCAAGATGAGGAGTCTGGAGCATTTCTTTTATGAGAAGAGGCTGAAAGAGCTGGGTCTCTGGGTTTAGTCCAGAGAAAAGAAGACTGAGAAGGACTCTCATTACTGCTTATAAATATCTCAAAGGCAGGTGCCAAGAGGATGGTTCCAGACTCCTTTCAGTGGTGCCCAGTGGCAGGAAAAGGAACAATGGCCATAAACTAAATCACAACAAGTTCCACCTCAGCATGAGGAAGAACTTTACATAGCAGGGTAGCAGAACACTGGAACAGGCTGCCCAGGGAGGCTATGGAGTGCCCCTTTCTGGAGCCATTCAAAATCTACTTGGACCTGTTCCTGTGCCACCTGCTCTGGGTGACCCTGCCTTGGGGGGTTGGACTAGATGATCTCCAGAGGTCTCTTCCAACCCCAGTGGTTCTGTGATTCTGTGAGAACAAGTGCCAAACTGACCACAGGATTTTTAGATACGTGGGTCTTGTTAGAAATGTGACACATCGAAGATGTTCTGCTGTTAGGAGGTATGAAATATTTTCAGTTCTTAAATGAGAAGATCATCCAGCAGCATCTCATTTTGCAGCTGACCTGAGACATTGGCTCTGTTGAAGGTCAGAATTCAAAGTAGTTGTCAAAGTAAATGTCAAAATTCCCACTTACTGCACCAAGCAGTTGAGCTAGCTCTTAGCTAGCACTAGGTAGCATCTAAGATGACTAACAGCCAGTAAGGAAAGCAGTGCAATTCCATGACATGTCCCAATGAATCCTACCCCTCTGCACTCTCTGCAAGGCAAATGTGCAGCTGCATTTTGCAGTGGCTGTGAAGGTAGTTTGCTGATAGCTGATTATTAGATGGTTGCAATAACAAGACTCTGTATTAATAAGGAGGAAGAAATGTTGCCAGAGGAGAGGCACATCTCTTCCACATTTTATTAGTGGAAACCAAAAAAATATCAGACTGTGTCAGTTTTCTTACTGTGTCATGTCTCTTCAAGTTAGATCCTGGAGCCACCGTAAATTGTTGCACTTATTTGGGCAAGCCTAAATATTTCCTCAAATTATTTTGTCCAAGTAGGAAACCCAGAATTGTCCATTTTTTACACAATACTCTCTTTGTGGCTGTGATCTGCAGAGTGCACAGGGAAAACAAAGTATTTTAAAGGGTTTTTTTAAATTAACTGTTGTTCATTTTTTCTTACAAACTGTTCCTTCTTTAATTGTCCTCCAATGAAAAAAGCTGATGATAGAATGAGCAAAAACAGAGGTGGAAATTGGCCACTTTGAAGGAATTTTGATGCTAACTAGATGGAGGCTCAATAAACATGCACTAGTGCACTCTAAAGAAGACTATTTCAGAATCTAATCCAATTTGCACGGTGCTTATACATGCCATGACATTAAATATCAAAAGCACTTAATCGCACATGATGCTTATTGTAACCACCTTCCTGGTTGAAACCTCTTTTTCTAAGATTGAAATAACCTAGTGAAATAAAACACTGTGAAATTACAACAGAAGAAATGTCCATGCATGCAGGGATGTGGTGGGTTGGATGGGACTGGCTAAGTATGATCCTTCCTGGGGCTAAATGCCAAGACCCTGCTTAGCCCTTCCTGAAATAAAACCCTGTGAGGTTACAGAGGAAGAAATGTCCATTCATTCTTGGCAGCTTCTCAGATTTCTCTTTTAAATAAACTTTAATTTTGACACTGGAGCTGTCTGGAGGTTTACTCAATAAACCCTCTGGCTCAGCACAGATGTTATTAGTGAGTTGGGCATTCCATATGTGGGCCTGATGCTCTTGTTCTCAGCTTCCACCTGTGAAAGGTCTCTGACAAATTACAGGGGCCATGTAATTTTCCCCATGAAGGAAAAATGTGGTGATAGGCACTGTGTTAGATCTCTGCCTGATTTCAACACATCCATAAAAATAAAGTGTGGACCAGCAAAATTAATGTGGCCCATTATTCACCTCTCTTTTTCTTCTCTCCTACATTCACTCTATCCTCCTTTCTTTCTAGTTATCTCTGAGCCTGGGAGCATCTAGAGGTGAATGAGCAAAGTGGGGGTGGAAGTAAGCATTTTGAAGGAATTTTCTATTTTAAACTGACTAGATGGAGGCCCAATTAAGCATACATTAGTCCACTCTAAGAAAAACTGGTGATGACCCTCTTCTTAGTTCTTCTTTTCATATAGGAAATACATCCAGTTGCAACCAAGTCTACAAAACAGCCTGGGAGCTAACTTTTCTTCCTGAAGTAAAGCTGTTTGAGAACAGTGTACCTACTCTAAGTTAATCACAGTCTTCAGAGACCAGTTTAAACATCCATCAAATGCCAGGATCAAAGTAACACCAAAGAGTTCCTGAGTGCCACTTCCTGAACATAACTTCCCTCCTGCAACTGCGTTCTTCACCTTGTTTTACTAGTGCTTGGTTTCCAAAACTATGCCAAGGGCTTGGCAAATATTTTAAATTCCTCTTGTAATGAGGAAGAAAGCCAGGAGATTATATGTGAACTTGGGAATCTCCCATGCTAGGGCAAAAGTGCACTGCAACAAATCAGCCTCTACTTAGCTTTGTGCAGGCTGGGCAATGTGCAGTAGAGAGAAAAGGATTAGTTGAAGCAGTGTCCCCTTCCACACTGAGATCACATGTGTGTTTATCTAACAGGTGGTGTGTGCCTATCAGTACATTTGCTATGCCAGGGCAGCACCCTGCACTTTGTTTTCTGTGAGCTGCAGCTGCTCCCCAGCCTGCACAGAGGCTGCACCACCTCTTGCTCTGTTCAGTCCCACAGGAGGTGTGGTGAGGCTTCACTGATGGCACACCCGAGGGCTGATGTTTGCATTATCAGTAAAATGTGCTCCCTGTGAAAACCACTGCAAATTGAGCCTGCTTTTGTTTCACATAGACAATATGGGGAGGTGAAGGAGGTTGTGTTTCACTGTGAGCTCCTTGGAACTGGCAGTACCTCAGAACTGGCTGTTGCAGCAGCTTTCCCTGCTATTAATTGTGAAGAGCTTTCTTACAGCTATAACCATAACATTTGCAAAAAAAAAAACCAAAAAAACTCAACAACAAAAAAACCACCTCCCAGTCAGATACTTCCTTAAGTGAAGCCATTTTATCTGTTTCCTCTGGTTTCTTCTATCTCCAGTCATCTGGACAAGTTCCTTCAGACACAGGTGGGAGGGCAGAGCTAACTTTGGTCTTTTCTTCCACTTGGGCTATCAATGGTGCCTTGGCCTTTTTTGAGGATGGGCTTCAGAAGACGGTCATCTACAATGGGAGAGCTGTATCCATTTATCTCAGTGTCTGTAATGGGGTGTAATTATGCTGGCCACCCTTCCTGGCTGGCTGGAGGTTTGTATCAGACTGTGCTTAGGGTAGAGCATGTCCAGGGAGACTTTGTTTACTGGTTAAATATTCTCTATGGCTAGGACCATACCACATCTTCCACTCACTAATGTCTGAAGGTTGTTCCATGGCTGGGAATGCCCTCCCCTCACCTGATATCCTCTAAACCTATCTTTTCAGACCTCCCATTCCCCATATCTTGTTTCCACTGTGTCTTCAAGATCCACCACAAAGTTACTAAGCCCAGCCAAAGTATTTCATTTTGACCACTCTAGTAGTGGTATCTAATTGTGCCATACACTCAAGAAATTATTTTAGCTTACCCTTAATGCCCTAATCTCTGTCTAGATGCAGTCAGGGTTATGCTTGTATCTGTTCAAAGGAGACTGTATTTTGTAACTTCTATTGCTTTGGTAGCCACTGCTGTATGTCAGGAGGAATAGCAATGCTAGGTAGCAGGCATATTGCAGCTACTGACTGTTCAAGAAAAACTCTGTGTATCTCTCTTTTCTTGGGCTTGCCCTGGCAGTCATCCCTTGTCTTCCCTTAAGAGATGTTGTTAAGTGTGGTCACTTTTCACTGAAACCAGTTCTTAGGAATTATTCATTTCAGGATGCATTCACTTTTCCCAAGATAAGTGGGTACCTGCTAGTGAAAAAGCGTGTTTTAATTAATTTCCTAAATTATATTAATCCAAATTCCTATCTGGATAATAAAATGTTAATAGTACAAAGAAAATAATTCAAACAGCTCAGAAACCTAAACATAATTGCTTATGAACATGGAGTGTTTATTGCTGTCAAAATTAATCACTTTTCAACTTCCAGCTGTTAAAATCCTTCTGGCAGAACTCCAAGCAATTCTCCTTCAGTTACTTTTCCATCAATTAAATATTAGTGCTGTTCTCAGGCTCTTGTTACATAATCAGTGATTTCAAATTGCACTTCTCTGTTCCTTTAACCATAAACTGTCAGAAATTATTCCGCTGTAAAGATTTTTGTCATCTCAGATTTAACTTGATGTTTATACCAAAGAAGGAGGAGCATTAAGTTCAAGTGAACCTAGCAGGCCTTAGTGGCAAAGTTTAGATGCAGACTGGCCAGAAATTATCTTTGAGGCTGGATGCTGCTAGGTGCTTAACAGGTAGTTGAGGTAAATGGAAACTGAGTGCACTTGGCAGTCCCCAAAACCTTTAGTGCTTCAGCAGTAGTAGGATGCTCAGAGAGCTGCAATGGACAGAGGGGGTTTCCCTGGATGCACCTCAGGCTCACAGTTAATATCAAAAACAAAAAAGCTAAAATGTAGGCATTGTCAGCTGCACCACAGGTAGATTGTTTGGATCCCTATACAAAAGCTAGAGTATAGAAATTATTGGATCTGGGATTGACATGTGAGCTGTAGTTTGGTTTTATGTACTGACATTTATCTGTAGCACTTTGGGACAGTAGGGATGCAGACAGCTTCTTTGGGAATATAGTACAGGAGAAAAGCCATGTTAGAGGTGGTGTATATTCAGACACAGTCCAAGCAGTCAAGATTTTGCCTGTGTGAAGACAGAGTATTTTTTTGTCTGTGTTTCTCTACCTAGAGTCAGGAATCTGTGGCAGAGTAATTTTTCATGTCTGAGCCTTGACTGCATATGTAAGGTCAGACAGTAGTCTACCAGACTTGAAAAACATTATTGAAATACAGTGAAAAAGAACAATGCAAGTAGGGACAATACTGTTTACTTTGCTTACTACCTAGCAACAGTTTTTTTACAGGGGCAATTTTGGAGTGTGTATTTAAATTTAATTTTTAATTTAAAGTGCGTTAAGTCTACTTCTGCAAACATGTGTCCATACCCCAAAAGGAGCCATAGTTTTGGCTGAAACAAGTGTTCTCATTTTTAAAAATTTTTTGTATTAATTTAGTCTCTTTTTGAGAAGCAGCAAAGGTATTATTTTAACAAATAAAAGCATCTATGTTTGCATAGTGGCATCCCGATTCAAGCAAGCCAAATGATTACACAGAATAGTAAAATATGGCTTCACTGCACAGCTGGAAGATTGCATTTAATGTCTGGTTCTGAGTGGAGTGGCACAAACTTAGAGTGTCAGAATCCAGATCCAGCTGAACTGTTACAGTGACCTGCATGTGTCCAGTCAAGTTTATGCTATATACAGCTTCTAAATTTCCTGAGAGCAATATTTTTTAATGCAAACAGGTATTTTTTTTCATCTGTTGTTCCTTCATCAGTCCTATTGCTAACACATTGCTGCATCTGGGGTGTTTGTCCTGTGCCAGTGATTGCATTTGTGTGTGATGCCAGGTCTGTCACGAGAAATTACAGTATAAAGTGGATGGAAGTCATGGGCTGAGCAGTCCATGTGTGTATTTTTGATTGCTAGCTGTGCCTTTTCCTTTCTAGACCATTGCCTTCAATTTGTGCTCCCCTCTTTACCTTTTCCTGACTGCCTCTTTCCCAAGAGAGCAGTAGCAGGGAAGTGAAAAAATGAGAGTGGAAGCAAAGATAGTGGAAGCAAACTGCAGCCCTGGGCCAGCCATACCATGTGGTAAATACACCATCTATATTCATTAAACTTAAGACACTCAACACTCGTGAGAGCTCTGCTGTTGTCTTCAAACTGCTTCACAGGGTTTGTGAGCTATTCATCTAGAACACATATAGGCAATGTAACAGCACAAACCTTTCACCCTTAGGAAAATAAACCATTGCTTCATCTCTAAATTCAGCAAACGGCAGCGCAAAGCTTTCTTGAAGATGGTGGGAGGAAGCAGCCTGAATATAATCAGAAATTTCAAAGCATTACCTTGACAATAGTATCTGATTGAATATCATCTCAGAATCTCAGAAATACCATATTTTCCTGCAGAAATAACCTTTGGTAGAGGAATAAACACCACAAAAAACAATTGACTTCCAGAGCAAGAAACCTCTTTGTGGGGAGTGCAAGAATTTAAGTGCTTATTTTCAGGCCTAAGCAATTGTATATGCACATGCAATTGTGAACAAATATAATTCCATCAGGTGCTTAGGTGTATGTATTTGTACATAGAAAATTTTTGTACATGGAAAATTTTAAAGAGCTGGATCTGTCAGTTAAAAAAAAAAAAAAGGAGAGAAACAGAAACAATTTACTTTGAACTGATATAATTTCTGACACCATAATTTCTTTTTAAATTTGCGTTATTGATTTAATGGGAGATAATAAGGAATGGATTTAAACTTAGCAAAAAAAAATTAATTCTAGATTGAAATAGGAGTATGCTCATTTGCCTGCGCATGATAGCTTTTTGTTTACTTTTTCTTAAAAAAAAATCCTCAAACAAAACAACCAATGCTTTTCCTGGCAGCATTTTTTTTGGTCATATTTCATGGCAGAAAGTAGAAGAAAATAAACTTATTTACGCTGATTTGATTTGATTTTTTTTCATCTCATTTGCAGCTATAGTGTAGATGTTTCCTGTTAGAACTGAGGTCTCCAAAAGAAAATCCTCTTGTTGCAGAAGGGAAAAATACTTTTCTTGACATATAGAAGTGCAGCATCCTTTGCTAGATGGAACAAGAGAAGACTTTGAAAAGCAAAATTTTGCTGCTATAGCATGCAAAATTGCAGTTTGTTGTCCTGTGTAACATAGGCAGCCATACAGCTGTAAGGAGGACTGGAAAGACACTGGTGACATGCAAGAACTTTACATTGTGTAACCAAATGTTGCAGCAAAGAGGGCTCTAATATGTGCCACACAGTGTGAGGTGGGAGTTGTTATGTTCTTGTCTTCTGTTATTCTTCATTTCCAATGGGGAAAGATGAGAAGTGTGCTCAAAATACTTTTCTCCCACCTTCCTCTTTGCCATGGAGTTTGCCTGCTGCAGAATAAACTTGTTGTCAGATAGGGTAAAAAAAAGCGCCAGTCTGTACCCACTGGAAAATATTTTTGTCTGTAGACTAAAGGGTTTTGGGAGGTGAGAAATTGCTGCAATGCTGCCAGCTGCCTCCTCAAGCATTCTGGCTCAGCTGTACTTTCAGGGTGCTAGGACACTAAACACAATCGCAGGAGACTGACAGTGAACATAATTGCTGTGTGGGCAAGCTGCAGGAAAAGGAGATCCCAGGGAGGTTTCTGAAAAATGACAAATATTTCATAAAAGCATGAAGAAATTCCTGAACCTTGTGATCACATATTGTTCTCCCTCCCAACTCCCTGTGGGAAGAAAGAGCATGTTTTCTAAGGCAAGGAGATTGCTCCCGCTGCTGCACCTTGCTTAATCTCAGTTAGACTCCTGCACGACCAAAAGAGCTGCCTGCATGGCATGAAGGTGCCACTGAGGTGCTTCCACACAAGAATCAATGGACAGTCCTAGACCTGCTTCACAAGGCTGTGGTGGCAAAGTGCTCCTCAGGACCTTTCCATTATGGAGAATGTCTCTTGAGGCATTCCAGGGCAGGGGTCTCTCCCTCTGTTCTGCATGCTGACAGCCCACCTGGAGGATGTACACAGTCTGCTGCTCATACAGAATTCCTTAGAGGTATACTAGGAAAAGAAAGTAAAAGGACAGGAGATAAAGAGGGTACCGAGAGCCAGGAGAGCACAAGGAGAGACTGGATTAGGAAGTAAACTGTCAGGCAGCATATAGTGGAAATAGGAAAGTACATAAAGTAAGAGAAGTATTAGTGAAAAGAGACATCTAATATCCCCTAGGCATTAAAGTGCTTTAAAAATGGCATGTTTCAGCTCTTAAGACTGTTAATAAATAGCCATCATTACAGCATTATTCATGTGCACTTATATCTGGCCATAAAGATTCAATGTTGCTTGGCAGAGAATTGTCCCCATGAATGTTAGATCAGCACGTGAGCAGAGTTGATATTTTTTAGAAAGACAAGGATAGCTGTAGTGCTATTAATGTCTCAAAAATTAATCTCAGATGTAATAAAGTAAACATAGTTACACTTTATTCTTTATTTATGTTGTGGGAAGAATTTGGTGGCATTTGTGATTTAGGCCATGGAGAAAAAGAGGTTGACTCCCGTTACAGCTGATCAGAGCCTGTGTCACTAGAGCTGGATCTTGTGCTGCCTATTTATGTCACTTGAAATTCCTTAAATAGCTTTCTTACCATCTCTAGTCAACAGTGGTCTCAGCACAGGGCTAATCACACGGCTGCTCCTGGCCTCTGGGTTTCCTCAGCAAACAAAACAGTTATTCTTTTTGCTCCATTCCTCCTAGCAGCAAATGCACCAGTGTGCTGTGGGGAAAACCTACTGACCTACTGTGTACAAGAAAGGCCCAGGGTTAAGGCTGGTGTGCATTTGATTATTTTCTTTGACTTAACTTCTCTATGGATTTTCTCCTCTTCCTTTTTTCCCCTTAAGGTGAATGCAGGTAAACCTGAAGCCTGTGGAGGTATATCTGAGAAATTCAGACATCACCAGGACATGACAGGTTAGTACACGTATTTGGCTAGGATCTCATTTGCAGTGACCTACTCTTGTGTATCCCAGACATGTCTCAGCATCTTGTTGTCTACACTTCTCTGCCCCAGCTATTGCAGTAAGTGAGAATGCTGCTGATGGTGTTTCAATGACAGCAAGTATTGCTTTGTGCTGTTTCTGCTCCACTCAACCTTTCAGTGTCCCTGCAGCCAGGTCACCTGTGACAACACTGCAAAGTCCCTTCAGGCTCCACTGATGTGTGTGTTGAAGCAACAGACATGATTCTCTCCAACATAATGACATTCTTGTTTTTGTGTTACTGCAGCATCTGTGTTTTTATGGAAATAGGCATGTCATTAAGTGGAAGCCTGCTTAGGCCACAGATGCATGTACAAGTTCAGCAAGTCAGTCTGCAAACACATGACACTACTTTTGAAAGTCATGTAGTCCCAACACTGCCAGCTAGCACCGTAGTCAGTAGAAACATTTCCCATTCTTTCAGATACCTTGCTTTTGATGCTTGGTTTGCTGATGCTTCACACATTCATGTGTACTCTCTGCCCATTTGTAAACACAAGCTGAAATGTATTTTTCTCCTGTTTTATCTTCTGAGATATGACTGCTGGCACCTCTGGTTACCTCCTGTGGGTGGTATCATAATCTAAGAAGACCTGCTGATTCTAGTTGAAACCAAAAGGTCTTGAAAGTGATCCTGATTCTGAAAACTAAGCATATGGCTTTTAAAAAGAATTCTACCTCAATATGATCCAGCTTTACCAAATGCAGGCTGTTTTACAGACCAGATAACTGGCAATGGGTATTGTTCCCACTTGGCATGAGTGTATCTAAAAGATGCCCACATTACGAGTGCTGCTGTCGTGGGCAGCTAGGCAGCAAGCTCTGTGTGGATGTTCTCATTGCACAGGAAATAATTTGTGCTACTTTATAGTCACCAATTTTGTGGGAAGAGAAAACTGAGAGATACTGGTGTGTGAGCTGTAGTGAATATATATATCCAGAGAGAGACCTTCTGCCTCACTCAGAGGCTCTTTTCTGAGCCAAAGGTGGCAGGTCCTTAAAGCCCACAGTAAAGCCAAACTTTCCCAGGAGACACAAGCTTTTGTTAAAAAAAAAAAAGAAAAGACTGCAGACTGGGCTGTAAACAGCATGAAATTATTTCAGTGTAACTGAAAAGGCCTTCTACAGGCCTTTTTCCAGAGCCCTGGCTTGGGACTGAGATAGGAAAAAATCTCATCAGGCAAAAATCCAGAACAAAATAGCATCCAAAAAAACGCTTTTGACAGGAGACCAAGACTACTCTCAGTAGTCCTGGCCCCTTAGAGACAAAATAGGGATGCTGGGTCACCTTCATCTGATGTAACACTGTTGTATTGTTGCATTACTGAGATTATTTATATCTGGGGTTATGAATGACTAGCATACCCTTACCCAAGGCTGAACCTCATTGTGTGCAAAGTTTTTTTGCAGGAAGGATCTGAGTGACCAAACACTAAAGTGACAGATGAAGTCCCATTCTGCACACAAAGTATTGCCAAAGACAAAACTAATGTTTAAACAAGTGGTTTACAGCAAACAGAGTAAGTACTTTTTCACACTGTGCCTAATTACATTATGAAATTGGTTATTAAAAGGATCTGTGGAGACCAACAGTGTAAATAGTTTCAAGTAATGAGTGAGGAAGTTACAAGTAGAAAGAAGTAAAAGGAAGTGACTTTTGACTTTGGAGAGCCAAGCACATATTGAGATTATCCTGGCTGACATGGAACATAATGTGAATACTCACTGAGTCTCATTCCTGCTCATGTTCCAGGAAATGGTGCCTATTGCCAGAGACAGCATGCAAAGTATTAGGAAGATAAACCAGAACCAGACTTGTGATTGACCAGATTGTGATTGATTGTCACTTAGAGACAAGGTACAGCTTTCTTGTAAGATCTGGCTTCAAATGCGAGCTGGAACATCCCTTCTTTTTCACTACACTTGGAGAGATTTTATTCCAAGTCTTGTTATATTAGCCCAGTGTTTGAATGTCCTCTGAGTTTGAACATAATCCTAAAAGGTAAACAAAATCACAAGGACCCAACTTTTCAAGAAATTCAGCTGACATCTAGCTATCAAGTGCTGTCCACATTGTAAAAACAGAGTTAGTAGGTATTAATCCTTTGACTAATCAAGATATGTAGTATGGAAAGAATTTTTGCATACTTCCTAATTTTATTTTTGTCAAATGAGGAAAAATTGTATTTAATAAGCTTATTTGTTAGCCTTTATAATGTGCCACTCCTGACAAATACCATCATGTCACCATTTATGTAGTGACTTCTAAACTGAAGACTGTCCCAAGATGAGATTCACTAGGCTACATGCTGTAGTTACACTCTGAACAAAGAAGTAAAATAGTTTGTATAACTGTATCATTCCAGTCTGATAGTCCAGTCCCCAGAGGTGATCAAGTATTTGCTGTTGAACTAGAGGGTCAGTGAATGTTCTACAGAACAGTAAAAGGGTACATCTTCCAACTGTACAACAAGGAGATTCAATCAGGAGAGAATGCAGAAACAGCATGGCTCCAAGAGCATGTCAATGTCAGTTGTAAAATCTCTTTAGTAGTAGGAAAGCCTATTTTCCAGTGTGACTAATCAGTTTTGTGCCAGTGCAAATCTCTTGGCTTCACGGGAAACTCTATTTATGGATTCAAGTTAAATTTTTCAGGCTGAACAATTTTTGTTGTTTTTTTTTATTTTTGCCCCTTGCTCTCCGCACACAAGAAGTAGGGGAGGCATTGATTGCCCTTTCTTTTCAACAGATAGCAGTCAGCATGCTTGTCTATGATACAGGAACCTGGAATTCAAATCTCTATGTTGCCTCACATTTAAGGGGTGCTGTCAATCCTGAAGCTGTACGATCTTTCTTTAGGTTTCTTCTGTTTCACTCTGTCTCTGCTGTGCGTGCTTTTTCATTCTGCAGAACGTGTTTCTTGAAGTTAAGATAGAATTCCATATATTAATTCTCCAAGGAGCATCCAGTTTAGAATGAAATTTTAGTAAATTTATTCCTATTTGTTTTCTGAGTATTTAAGTATTTTATAGAAAAATGGAGCACCAGTAGGATAAATTCAGAGCAATTCTGCAGATGCATCATGTCACCTTCTCTTCTGAATACCATATAAAACAATATTCAGGGAATATACAGAAGTTAACTCCCTGCCTTCTGGGCTAGTAAATAATTAGAGAAACTTGTTCTGCCTCATTGGTTTAGTAGACGGGGCCTAAGACTAGCACATAGTTTTTATTTTTATTGCTTTTTGCTAAATGTGTGGAATAGGATCTCTTTTGTTGTTACACTTTTTATTCATCAGACTAAACCTTAAATATTTTAATTCCACCTAGACTGATCTGAAACTTTTTTGTATTTAACTACCACCCTAAATCTCATTGATTTCACTGTAAGAAACTGAGACATGTGTTATTGACCCACTCACCAATACCCAGTTTTTGATAATACAAAATGATAACCCATATCACCAGCAAGGCTCTTTATTAATATAATTTCCCATAGAATTTGCCATTGTAACTTTTTGACAAAACTTAGCATTCATTTTTCTTGATGTATAGATTTTTCATTCTGTTTCAGGTAATAGGCAGAACTTCTGAGTCCTTTTAGCTCAGTAAAGTAAGTGGGAACTCTGCATAACACTACTCAGTTCAGCATTATTTCATATTTTTCAGCATATGTCTGCTGCACCAAAATCTGCATGGTAATGATTTTGTCTGCTACATGTTGGCTGCATTTCTTTTTTTCCCCCAAAGGGCTGAAGGTTATATATTTGCTTCAATCCAAGTATTCTCACAGGTGTTTATATGATACACTGCTCACTCCACTGCATGTTGCCAGAATGGGATCTTGCTGCACCCACAGCTGCTACCAGGCTCTCATTCAGGGCATGCACCCAGCCCAAATGCTGCAACCATTACTCCCACGAGCAGCACTCCTGTATTTTTTCATGGTCTCCTCACTTCAACAGTAACAGTATTATTGCTGCCTCCCCTAGGAAAGTTGATGGAGCAGCTGTAGCTCTGGGACAATTCTCTGCCAAGCTCCTGAGTGATAAAGGATACCATGTGCATCTCAGACCTTAATCCAGGTTTCTGTATTGGCTTCCTTATTGCTTTCCAGAGCATCTTGTTGTATTGCACGGGAACTTGTTCATCTTACACTGACTTAGCTGAGTACTGATGAAATTAGTACTTCTGCTGTTCTTGTGGCCATTGCTGTTGCAAGTGTTTGTTTTTATTCCACATGTTCTAGAACTGCTGGTTTAACCCATTTTTTAAAAGATTAATTTTCAGGTAAAAGCAGCAAAATCTCTATCTGTGAATAAAATGTGCCTGCAATAGTACCACTATTTAAACTTTGGTAAAATTGTAGAGTGATAAGATGTTCAAGTCACTGAGGCACTACTGTTAGAGACAATATATTTTTTCATAGAGAGACAGGATATTTTTCTCATATTGGATATTTTCACCCTGTTTATCTCCAGGTCTAAATTCTTGTAAATTGAAGGCAGGACGTTCTTAGAGAAAAGTCTCATTTTTGCCATTTGTTTAGCTTGGGAGGTCATTGGGCCCTTGAGCTCAGATTTGTATCCATTTCATTTCCATTGTAAGACCATTGGAACTATTGGAATGACGGGGACTGCAGAAATTATACACCTGCCAAAGAATGGCTTCAAGACACAGTCGCTAAGAGCAGTGTTTGTCATTGCAGGGTGCTGCAGTTGTTAAGTGTGCCCCTGAAATAATAAGGAAAGTTCAGATTCACAGCAGAAAATCACAGCACGATGGACATGACACAAGCACAAAGGGATGTGGTCCCTGACAAGTTACAGTGGTGAGGATCTGGTCACATGAAGATGAGCCTGGCACCCATCACCATAGCTAAGCCAAGCAGAACAAAGGCTGGCTTTGACAAATCAGCATTTCATGCATACAAACCAACTTTGACTTCTACTTTAGCAGACAAAATAGGCATTAATTCTACCAGTAACTTCAAATCACTCTGTTCACACATTTCAGAAGCTGTATTAGGTCAAGCACTGAGTTAGGAACCCTGGTTTTGTTCCCCCCACCCCTTCGTATTTCTTGACCCCAACTGAAGAACAACAGCCTCACTGATTCACCAGATTCTCTTGGAGTAATGTCATATGCCAGCTGTTAAATGGGCTGACACCTACATAAAAGCATCTTGTATTAATATGGGGAAAAGCATTATTGCTGGAAATCAGGCTTAATGTGCCATTTAAGAAACAGGTTGCTTTTGAACCTCTCAACATTGTCTGCACATCTCCATCACTCCTGCTCTGGCCTGCTTTCATCTCACTGGTGGCTCTCCCTCCAGACATTAGGAATATCAAACTTAGGAGAAACAGACTCCTTGAGCTTTGCAGGCTGCCCTCTCCTAGCAGAGGCGTGTGCTGGCAATGAGTCAAACACAGCAAACTGAGCTAAGTCTCAGTGAATACTGGTATTGTTATTTTTGACAAAATTTTCATAGCTGTCTGAAAGAAGAGAAAAGATAAAGTTGAAATGTTGCTTTCAACTTTATCAAGTTAAGTTAATTCCAACTTTAATTGTTTCCAACAAAAGCTGCTAAGGAGAGTTTCTTGGCTTGGCACCTGGGGACATATACAAGGCTTTGACAAGCAGCTTGCACATGTTATTTTGAAATCTCTTGGTCTTTTTGTTATTTTTCTTTTCCCCCTCAGATATTGCTTGACAAAAAACAGACCTCACACAATAAAGAGGTGCAGTCAGAGGATATAGTGAGAGCCTGGAACTTTCTGCCCATACTCTGGCACTAATCCCCTCTCTGGTGGTGGCTCATCCCTCTGGTTCAACATAAGGAACAGGGCTGCACAATGGGAATAAATAGGCTTGGATAGTGGAGGTGATCTTCCTGCTTGCAGAGTCATGGTGCAGCCACTGGACTGAGTGTGGCCATGAGGAGGGCTGCACTTGCAAATTCCTAGAGCAAGGTAGGCAGCACCTCCTCACCATGTGGTGTGGGGAATGGTCCCTGATCCTCACTTTTGGTTTGCCTTGATTGCTGGGGGGCCTTGCAGAAAATGTATAGATCAGTTTGTGTGCAGGATGTGCCATACAGGAACTACCAGTCCTTGTGATCCCCACTGGCTTAATCCATCTGCTGTCCACCAAGAACTTCCTTCTCTAGAGGGGGTGGGTGGCTCAGTTTGGATGGGTGACATACAAGTCCTCTGCTATAAATATGTGTCATCCTCATGGCAGCCTTCAGCTAGTCTATTGAAGCTTGAATGGTCAAAGAACAGGACTCTGGACTTCTCAAAATAGATTGGAGTAGACATACAGAGCAAGACAAGTGAGGCAAGGTAGGTTGGCAAAGTGTGATGGGAAATGAGAACTGCTATTACAGCTGTCCTTTAAGGTAATGACTATTTTACACCATCCCCCTGCTTTCCCTGTGACTTTCTGCTAAGTTATGTTCTGAAACAATTAAAATTTGAACAAATCTTCATTAGGAATATGCTTTATGTTGTTTCTCTCATAGGATTTTGTTTTCCCATAAGTATCACATGAATTTTGCATGAAATCTGAAAACAAAGTGAATGTTTCTACCTTCTTTTGAAACTGGAGGAAGAGAGGCCAAACCCTTTTATTCCCCTTGGCAAATAAAAATATAAAACCTATGGCTGAAAGCTCACTTGGCCTAGTTTTCAATCCTCTAATGAAACACACACTACAATTACATAATTCATCTAACTCCCCTCACCTGATTTTGGTCCTCAATGTCTCTTCTCAAAGAAAAGCAAGCATTGAAGAAGTAAAGATTAATAATAGTAAAAACATGGCTCAGGACAGAGAAAATGCTTGATAGATTACATCAGTTCTAGCTGGAGAAGCAAAATTTGATGGCCTGACACACAGCATCCATAAAACTCTCTTCTAGGTACCTCCATAGTAATGACCATTTTTATTAGCATGCAGGGATGTTTCTTCTTATATCCTCTGTGTCATCCCATTCTCAGAGAAAGCGAGTGCTTCTATTGAAAATATAGTGAGGACTGCTCATGGCCTTTAAATTAAACACACACTTAAGCTATTGCACAGCTTTCCAGTGCATACTACCTTGCAAGATCCATCCTCTAGCTGCTCTGTTTTTTTCCTTACATTATTGGTCTTGTGTGGGCTGCTGGAAAACTGAACAGCTCTGCATGTGATTCACTGACAGCGTGATTTGCCTGAGTGTCTGATTAAAAATAATAAACCTTTTCCTTTCAAACATCACCCTTGTCCTTTCAATGCAACAAGAAACTAAGCTGACATCCTTGACTTTACCTCATACTGAGGTTTTAATAAGGCTGGAGATGTGTGAGTATCAGATTACTTCCTGGTGAGAACCAAATAGCTATTTCCTGAGGGCACTTGACCTACTTCCAACCAGAGAAAGTAATGTGGTTTTCAGATGACAAAACTAAGTCCTTATCCTTTATGCACTAACAATTCTGTTACAGACATGTCTCATCCTCTTTTACCTGGTTCACTAATTACTTCATATTCAAAGAACTTCTTGGAATGGCTGTGATAATTAATGACAAAGATATTTTTATTTAGAAACCAGTTTTCTTTGAAGCCACAATGCCATTTTTTTTGGAATGGAAATATTTGCTACATGGAACAAGCAGCTGAAGTTGGAACTTATTTATTTATTAAGGCTAATGCTTCATCTGAACTGGCCTGTTCGAAAGTGTGTATACCTCAAGGTCTATGCTGAAACTATTTAACACCTAGGAGCCAATTTTCCTTAGGCTATTGACCAGTTCAGTATTAACGTCACATAGATGCATATGACTGAATGTGAGGAAGGCAAAAGTTATCTCCAGGGAGAGACAGTGCTGTCTCCCAACTTGCACCCCAGCTCTGCCACACACCACATCTGATGCCTGGAAATTACAAGAAACTAAAAGTATGTGATATCAGCAGTGCTCCCAGTGATCTTGCTGCACTAGTTTGTCTGCTTTGTGGCACACATGTCTGAAATGGTATTCAGCAGCAGGAGAAACAGAGACCCTGAATAAACAAAAGTTCTTACTGCATCCCTGTGGTAAGGCCTCAAAAAGTGTCTCAGGTTATCTGGGATTCTGCTATTTTTCAATCAGTAACCACATTCTGCTTGATTCTGCAGGATTTGTGTAGGTGTTTTACTCCTTGAAATGCCTTGGCATGTCTAGAGAGCCTTCTTTCCCGTGCAGGGAATGAACAGAATAACAATGTGCTTGCTGTAATACTTGGGATCCCTCTTCACAGCACCTGCTTGGCTGGAAGTGGTAGACTATCTCCTTCCTTCATCTCAGAGACAGGACTCACTTTGCTCCACACTGGCTATTGAGGGACTTATCCACTGAAGGGCTGAAGCTCTGACTGCATTGTGTGGACTGTGTATCAGGTTCCACATTATTAATTTTACTTGATGTATTGGGGGGAAAACAGAAGGCTGCAGTTTTTTGGTCGTTGCTACAAGTTCCTCCAGTCAGTAAAATTCACTTGGCTACGGAAGTAATTTTAAGAGACTGGTTGTGCAATGAGCTCAGGGGAACTGTGTTGGTTTTGCATGGCCTGGGTTTTGGTAGCGGCAGGGGGCCACAGAAGTGGCTCTTATGAGAAGCTGTCAGAAGCTTCCACCATGTCTGGTAGAGCCATTCCCTGATGGCTCTGAGGATAGACATGTTGCTGGCCAAGGCTGAGACAATTAGAGATGTTAGTAACACCTCTGTGACGACAGATTTAAAAAGAAAATCAAAACAAAGTGCACACAGGGGTTTTTTTTCCAGCCAGACAATAGGAAAAGGTGAGAACATGTGAGGGGAACAACATGGAGACACCAAGGTCAGTGGAGAAGGAGGAGAGGAGGTGCTCCAGGTGCTGGAGCC